>NC_142031.1:4697500-4866250 GCF_982192425.1 Myodes glareolus
AGAGGACCTGAGATTGATGTCAAGCAGTTGACATTCACCTCTCACTCCAGCTTCAGTAGACTCTCACACCTTCTTCTGACCTCTAAGGAGACTAGCACTCATGTGAATACACTTCCCTCCCCCCACATACACATAATTAAAAACAAATCTTGGGGGGGGGGGTGTCTTAAACCGGATGGCGGTACAGAATGCCTTTAATCCCAGTATTACTCAGGAAGCACAGGCAGATCCCTGTGAATCCAAGGTCAGCCTGGTCTACAGAGCAAGTTCTAGGATAGCAAAGCTACATAGAGAAAGCCTATCATGTAAAGCCAAATAATAAATAAACAAACAAACAAATAAAAAGTCAAGGCTGATGACAGCTCATCAGATAAAGGTGCTTCCATTGAGCTGATGGCCAGTGTAGTTCTCCCTACGTGGGAAGAAGGAACTGTTGTGGAGTATTTGTACAATGTGCGAAGACATGCTGCTGTAAATGACCAATAGCTAGTCAGGAAACATAGGTGGAACTTCCTGGCCAAGAAGGAGAAAGTCAGAAAATGGATCTGACTCGCAGGAGACATTAAGACAGAGAACAAGTCGGACACACAGAGTGGGAGATAGGTAAAAGGCACGTGGTAGAACGAAGATTAGTAAGAATGTGTTATTAATTAGTTATAAGAGCTAGTGGGACACGTTTAAACCAATGGCCAAGCTTTCACGATTAGTAAGGTATCTCCAAGTCAGTATTTGGGAGCTAGCAGAACAGAAAACACTCGTAACAAGGAAGTGACTCCTACAAGTTGCCACTGGATTTCTGTATGTACGTGTATGCACATCAAGACACCTGCACCCAACTCCTATTCAAAATAAGTGAGTGTAAAATAAATGGAAAAACAAAACATGTGAATGGTGGCACACTCCTTTAACCCCAGCACTTGGGAGAGGCAGATGCATCTCTATGAGTTCCAAGACAGCCAGGGGTATACAAACCAAGAAACAAAATAAAACAAGATAAAGGTGGTAGTGGCACATGTCTTTAATCCCAGCACTTAGAAGGCAAAGGCAGGTAGATCTCTGAGTTCGAGGCCAGCCTGGTCTATAGAGTGAGTTCCAGGCTAGCCAAGTCTACACAGAAAAATTCCATCTTGAAATATCAAAACAAAATAATACAAAAAAAGAAAGAATAAAAACTCCAGGGACTTAAACAGACATTCTTTTGAGATTTACAAGTGGTCAACAAGCACTGGAAATATAAACACTCAAGAGGAGGAAACTCAGAATTTATGGTCACAGAAGTACAAAATGCACACTTGCTTGGGGTCTGTAATCAAAATAAGCACCACTGCCAAGATCAAAGAGAATCAATGCCCCTGCACACTGCTGGTGGCAACTTAAAAGATGGCACAGCCACTGTAAAAGTCTGGTAAATTCTCAAAAAGATCAACAGGAGACTATCACATTACCTAAAACCGCACATCTAGGCGCACACATGAACCTGAATGCAGAGTCTTGATGGTGTACTTGCCCCTGTTCTCATGCCAGCGCTGTTGACAGCAGCAGAAACCCAGAACTCCCACAGTGGGGTGGGGAGGGCTCAAGTGGGAAAGGTGCGGGGCCACGCAAGCCTGATGACCAAACTTCAGTCCCCAGAACCCACGAGCAGCTGAATTTGGGGATACACATCTGCCATCACAGCACTCTGAGGGAGAAGGGAGGCAGCGAGGCGAGAGCCACTTAAGAGCCTGCAGACCAGTGAAGCAGCAGAAAAATAAGGGACCCAAATTCACCCCAACAAGGTGGAAGGAGAAAACTAATTCTCCAAAGCTGCTCTCTCATCTCCACACTCACTGTAGGACACTCAACAGCTGGACGGATAAAAACACAGGATGCAAATACGTAATGGAATGATCTCAGACATACAAAGAAAACTTAAGGTGACTTTTTTTTCCTCTCTGTATGTGTGTATGAATGTATGCAAGCTGGCTATCTTCTCTCTGCCTTCCAGCTAGCTATAGCAGTGCTGGGGTCACAGGCAGATTCACGAAACCAGATCCACCTTATACCGTGTCCCAGACCATTAGGTTTATGTGGCCGGGTCTTCTACCCATCAAGTCATGCCCTTAGTCTGAGATTAAGTTTGACACATTCCATAAACTCAAAGCTGGTGAACAAGACTGATGCAGTACTGACTGATTCACCTACAAGACTAACTAGGTCCATTCCCAGGGACAGAACTGGGCTAGAGAGCAATTAGGAGCTGAGAGGTGGAAGTGGTCTGTAAAGAGAGAAGCACTTCACTACGGGATAACAAAGAAAATCTGGATGTAGCAACGGGAAACACAACATTATAAACAGATTTATACACCCAGGTGTGGCTAAGATAAGTACATTGCTTCTGTGTGCTTTATAATTCTAAAATGCATTCTGAAACAGGAAGAGGACAGTACGCTGTCCCTGTGACTGCAGAGAACAAACCCGTGCACGGCTCAATAGTACAGGGCCAGGGCTCAGGTCACCTAAGATGTTTTTTGGGGTGAGATGTCTCTGCAATTTACACAAAACAGGTGCTGGAGACATGGCTCAGAATTAAGAGCGCTGGCTGCTCTTCCAGAGGACCCAGGTTCAATTCTCAGCACCCACATAGCTCATCACTGTCTGTAACTCCAGGTTCAGAGGATCCGATACCCTCACATAGACAAAACACCAATGACTTAAAATATCAACAAATTTACATAAAGCATTTCCTAAAATAAGCACTTAAGTTTGCTATGAAAGCTTCACTTTGCACAGAATTCTGTAAATGTGATTCCTTTCAAACCTTGTAAGCCCAAGACATGTAACACACGCGATACTTACCCAGCAGCGGTTCTGTAATGGTAAGTAAAGCAATGCAGCCAGGAGGCGTGAACTCCGTCTGCCCGGGATCACATTCCAGGTAGTCAACCCCGGGGAGGCTGGAAATCGGCAAAGAGAAAGACGAGTCTCAGGCAGCTGTCCTCTGTGGCAATGACTCTGTGCTGCATGAACATTGTCACCCCAGCAGCCTTGTAGCTGTCACGCTCCAGACACTAAGAGCCACAGTACAGGCAAGGCCCCATCCCACTCACAACAGGCAAGGTTATTGCAAAAACATAACAGCTCAGTTCTGGGCTTAGAGATTACATCTGGGCCAGTTTAGATCAAGTCCAAGCACCCCCTCTTCTACAGATCAGAGTCAGTATGCAAGCACCGTCACCACATGAAGGGTGCCACTGCCCAGTCCACAGCATACAGAGCCAAACACAATCCCACCCCCAGTGTCTCCACCAAGTTGGACATGGTGGCTTATACTTGTAATCATAGCACTGGGGAGACTGAGGCAAGAGAATCACCAAGAATCCAAGGCCAGACTGGTCTAGAGAGTGAGACTGTGCCTCAGAGGATCAAACAAAAACCAAGTCTCTGTGTTTGAACTTCATGCCTGGATGACCGAATGAAAACACAAGCAGGCTTACCTGTTCAGTAACTGGTTAATCAGTATTCTACTGAACGTGGACTTTCCCGCGTCACAGGCGCCACACAACAGGATGACAGGGCAGCCATCTACTTTTGCAGGTAAAACAAACAGTGAGCCCTAGTGCCGGTCAGTCCTTAGGACTGTAGCTACGCAGTGCCCAAGGCTCTGGGGAACAGGAGACTGATGGAAGGGGATGCTCACCACAGGACACACTGACGAGCTCCTCCAGGGCACAATGGGCACTGTCACTCAAGTAGATGCCTGCCCTCTTCCGCTGTCTTCTGAGACCAATCGTCTTCAAAGCTATAAACTCAGCGTTAATCCGCGTAGGATAATGCTGAAATACAACAATTCATTCAAACCCTAAGGAAAGTTTCCTTAAAAATATACATTTGCTTGTTTCTAAATTAATAAGCAGCATATAGTTGTTTCTGCTTTTTGAGACAGGGTTTCTCTCTGTAGTTTTGGAGCCTGTCATGAATATTGCTCTGTAGACCAGGCTGGCCTCAAAGTCACAGAAATCTACCTGCCCGTCTCCCAAGTGCTGGGATTAAAGGTGTGCATCACCACCGCCCAGCATCAACATACAGTTGTGAGTTACAAAACAAAACAAAAATTGGTTCCTTTCTCTCAGTACGCTAACGTGCAGCCCATCAGCCGGGCCTGCCTACTCTCTCTGAAGCACATGTCTCTGCACTGCACATACCCACTCTCAGGCTGCCGCTGCCTCTGGAGAAAAGAAAGGGATTAAAATGTAAGGAAAGTGCAACAGAGGCCACCGCGGGAGGACAGATTGGTTGATCTGAAATAAAGTCAAGGCCATCTACGAAACACAAAACAGGACACAGGACATGCAAATGGAGCTGAAGAGGCAAAGGCGACTGTGCTCAGTCTCCACCAGGGTCCTCAGGAAGCATAAGGGCCCTACAAAGGCTCGTGCTAGCTGCCGTGGGGAGGTTCGGAAGGAAAGCGTCCACCACACAGAAGAAAGCACCCACCACATCCTCAGGCAGTCTACATCACAGAGGGCATTCCTGCCTGTGAGGGATAAAAATGGAGGCCCAGAGCTGAAGAGATGGTTCAGAGGCTAAGAGTAATTACTGTTCTCGTAGAAGACCAGAGTTTGGTCCCTCGCACTCATGTCAGACAGCTCACAGTCACCTATTAACTTCACCTCTGGGAAATTGGAAGCCATCGTCTAGCCTATTAAAAATAAGGGGTATACACAGATATAAATGAGTACAAAAACTCTTCAGAGCCGGGCGGTGGTGGTGCACGCCTTTAATCCCAACTCTCGGGAGGCAGAAGCAGGCAGATCTCTATGAGTTCGAGGCCAACCTAATCTACAAAAACTAGTTCCAGGACAGGCTCCAAAGCTACAGAGAAATCCTGCCTCAAAAAACCAAAAACCAAACCAAACCAAACCAAAAGTCTTCAGAACTCACTCACGTGAGGGCTAAGGAGATGACTCAGTGGATAAAACTCTGGTTTTGAGGACCAGAGTTCAAATCCCCAGCACTGATGCAAAAACTAGGGAGGTATAAGGGTTGCCTGTGATTCCAGTCCCTGGGAGACAGAGAAAGGGGAGCCTGGGGAAGCTGATTGTCTGACTAGCTGCAACCGGTGGGCCCAGGCTCAGCAGGAAACTGTGTACAATGAATAAGTGCAAACCAATTGAGGAAGAAATCCTTATCACGTTCTGACCTCCACATGCGTGTGTATGTACACTGACACACAGGCAACCCCCCCCACATAAATAAGTAAAAAATAATATAAACCACATTGATAAAAGCCGGAGGCAGAAACAGAACTCAAACTCTGAGTTCGAGGTCAGCCTGATCTACAGAGGAAGATCCAAGACAGCCAGGACTGTTACACAGAGAAACCCTGCCCTGAAAAACAAAATAAATAAATAATAAAAGTAACCACACGAGGGGACTGGAGAGATGGCTCAAAGGTTAAGAACAGTGCCTCCTATTCCAAAGGTCCTGAGTTCAATTCCCAGCAACCACATGGTAGCTCACAACCATCTGTAATGGGGTCTGGTGCCCTCTTCTGGCCTGCACGCATACACACAGACAGAATATTGTATACATAATAAATAAATAAATATTTAAAAAAAAAAAAAAGTAACCACACGATCCACCACAGTAGCATTTGTCTGCAATCCCAGAACTCCACAGGCAAGAGGAATACAAGGTTGAAGCCATCTGGGCTACACAGTAACACTGGGCCTCAAAAAAAAAAAAAAAAAAACCAAAACCAAAACCAAAAAAACCAAAAAAGGGATGGGGGCGGGGTGTGGAGAGATAGCCAAGAGGTTAAGAGGACTAGGGGCTCTTTCAGAAGGCAGATGTTCTCACCCATGCTGCCTGGTTTACAACCTCCTGTAACTTCAGCTCCAGAGCTCTAACTTCAGACCTCTGGTCTTCAAGAAACTTGGCACACATGTGAGTATACCCACATAATTAAATACTGAAACAATAATCACAAAAGCACATCCATGCCCCGACCACCCTCATTTCCCTTTGCATAGCAGCTTCTAGGCCTGCCCACATCAGGAATGTCTTGGTTCCCTCTCCCAGTGGTAAGGAACTATGAAAGAACTCTTTGCTTGCTCTTGTCCCTCACCTATTTGTCTTCTGGTGATTATAGAATAAAATGCCAAGCCAGGAGGGGTGGTGCCATAGCATTTATTTGGTTTGTTTTGAAACAGGGTCTCTGAAGTCCAAGATGTCCAACACAGGCCAGGCTACCCTCAAACTCGTAAGAGATCTTCCTTAATGAGTTTGAGGCCAGCCTGATCTACAGAGCAAGATTCAGAACAGCCAAGGCTTACACAGAGAAACCCTGTCTTAAAAAAAAAAACGAGACAAACAAAACAAACCCAAATTGGAATGACACACATTGTGATGTTGGCATTAATATGAGATCTTAGGGACGGACAGGGAAGGTTACGGCTTAATAACCCGTGTGTGCTGATGTCAAACTGACAAGGGGACAGCTGCGCTAGTCGGTGTTTACGTCACCTTGATGAGAGCGAGAGTCATTTTAGAGAGGAAGCCTCGCCAGGGGTTGGTGCAGCCTTTAAATCCAGCACTGGGGAAGCAGAGGTAAGCAGATCTCTGAGGCCAGTCTAGTCAACAGAGCAAGTTCCAGGACAGCTAGGGCTACACAGAGAAACTCTGTCTCAAAAAACAAAAAAGCAAGGGCTGGAGAGATGGCTCAGTGGTTAAGAGCATTGCCTGTTCTTCCAAAGGTCCTCAGTTCAATTCCCAGCAATCACATGGTGGCTCACAACCATCTGTAATGAGGTCTGGTGCCCTCTTCTGGCCTGCAGGCATACATGCAGACAGAATATTGTGTACAAAATAAATAAAAAATATTAAAAAAAAAGCAAAAAAAGGATACTTGCTGTTTTTTGCAAAGGACGAGAATTTGATTCTCAGCACCTCCTCAGGTACCAGGCATATATGTGGTGCATAAGCATACATGCAGGCAAAACACACACACACAAATAAACCAAATAATAATAATAATAATAAACAAAACAAAAAACTGCTTGTAAGTGCTGGGAAAACAGTTCAGCCAATAATCTTGAGGCCCTGGGCATGAACCCAGGCATGGAGCGCTCATGGGTGTGGGTGTGTACCATCTTATCACCTGGGACATGGACGTGGAGGCTGTGACAGACACCCAGCCTCCTTGTTAAGCTTCAGGCCAACCAGAGACTGTTTCAAAAGACAGATAAAACCTCAAGGTGTCTGCTGGCTTCTGCATGCACCTGCACTTGCACGCGTGCAAGCACATCCACATGGCCTTATAAGCAACACATTCATCATGGACTCAAGGGCAGTCCAGCTGAGCTTCCCCTCCGCAGCAGCGCTGTCACTCCAGCCCTCCTGCGTTCCCACCCGCTGTGGTCAAGCAAGGTGCCATATCTACTATGATGAACTCTCACTACAGAGCCCTGGAGCCACTGCCTTCCTTCAACTTCCTTCTCCCCACCTCCCGACTCCATCAGGAGGCTGTCCCTCAGCAATGTACTGAAACCAGTCTGATCTAGATCCTCATTCTGCATCTGTGACTTTCTTAGACCACCTTAGACTGGTAAGGCCTCCACCCCTGGTCATTTCTTGGCTCCTCTGTGACTTCCTTATTTTAACCTCCTCTCGAATGACATGGCCCAGACCTCATACCCTATCCCCTCTCAAACTCCATCAATGTGCCCACGCTGTCTGTCTCTCTGTCTCTCTCTCACCTAATCTGTGATCTTGGATACCCTTTGTTGCAGGCTCTCAACAGAAGACGGCCCAACCATCTCCTCCAAATTACAGACTCACATACTCTAGTGCCTACCTGACATCTCCAACTGGATATCTTTTTTTCTTCTTTTGGAGACAGGGTGCCATGTAGCTCAGAGTGGCCTCCACATGACTATCTAGCTGGAGATGAACTTGAATTTCTTATCCGCCTGACTATACCTCCCAAGTGCTGGGATTACAGGCTTGTCCTACCATAGCTGATAAAGAAGTGGCTTTGCTGAGCAATGAAACTGAAGAAGAGGAGGAGAAATGTTCATGATGAGCCTTCTATAGGTGCCTGTGTAAGTGCACGCCACACCTGGCGCAAGTGGGGGCCAGAGGACAAAACCCAGCACCTGGGATGGAACCCACATCCTCGGGGCTTGTTCAGCAAGTGCCTTTACCCATGATACACCTTTCTATAGAGACAATCTCCTAACTGTTGACACCCCGAGGTGCTCCCCCCCTCCACACACACACACACACACACACACACACGACAGAGGATGATCATTCTGAAAGTGCTCCCAACAATTCAGCTAACGGCTCTGGTGCAAGGGGCCAGCAGCCCTAAGTGAGTACGGGGGCCTTACCTCCTGCCGGAAGACGTAAGAAGCACACTGATAGGAGCTCATAAAGTCTATGGCAGGGGTCCTCAGCTGTTCCAGCAGCACGACGGAGGCCAGGGGAGAGAAAAAGTGCATCACCCAGTGTCTGTCTTCTGCAAAGAGAGGAGCAGGCCACCTGAGAATTAGTAACAATTTAGATTCCAAGGGTTGTTATCTCAACTACAGGCTTGTGAAGTAGAGGTGACTTTTTTATGTCTGGGTGGAGGCAGAACAACCCGAGTCTGCTGCCTACTCGCTTCAAGGTCTCGGAAAACTTCTGATGGAAAACAGCGGAAATCGCAGTACTTTAATACTTAGAGTACAGTTACCCAGTTTCATGTGCGGCTTGAGCAGAGCCCGTATCTCTTTTCTGACCTCCTTTTCACTTTTCTCGGGTTCTGGGTACAGCATCCCCTTGATGGACAGGCAAGAATGGGTGTATGCAGAAAACACATCTTGGGCGGGCTGGCCTTGTTTGATGATATGGCCAAAGACTTCCAATTGGCCATAGATGCAAGTCACACGGCATATCCCACTGAAAATAAAGTCCTAGCAGGGAAAGAAGAAAACCATTATGGACATTATAGATACGGCTACCAAAGTCAGAAAAATTCTAAAATCTTAACTTGCTATTCACTTATCAAAATGATTCTTATCCCCTTGAGACAGGGCCTCATGATGTAGTCAAGGCTGTCCTAGAACTCTGAGTTCTTCGACTCATGGAGATCTAACCCTCCCTACACTCTGAGTGGCTGGTGTGAAAACTCATGGCCAAGTGTCAAAGTACACAGCACTGGGGCTGCAAAGGTGGCTCACCAGTTAGAGCACTGGCGGCTCTACCAGAGCACCCATGTTTGGTTCCCAGCAAACTCGTGGTGGCTCACAAGCTCCTTTAACCTCAGTTTCAAAGGATCCTCTGCAGGCACTGCACGCACATGGTATACAGAAATGCAGGAAAAACACTCAGACATAAAAAGCCAAAACAAGGCTACACTGTACTAAGTGACCAAATTCTGTCAGGCAGGTTTTAAATTAACTCTAAACATTATACCCCCGTTGCAGCTCCCACAAACTCTACCAACCCGGGCTTACAAAGGCGCACAGCATACCCGTCTCCGATTCCCGAGGCTTCACTCCTTCTGGGCATAAGAAGGGCAATCTTTAACCAGTGTCAGACCGCCTGAGTTTAACTCTTGGCCCTGCCTTGCTACTGTCTAACTCCGTGCAAGGGACCTACCCTGTTTTTCGGCCTATAAACACGAGAAAGAGATGCCAACCGTCACTCCCATGAGAGCTGAGAGTGCTTAGTGGTTTGGGACACCAGGGAAGCTGGCAGCTACGTGCCCAACAAGTCCGACCCATTAGTTTGCTAGTACAGCGCAGCCAGCAGGCCTACAGATCCTGGGCAGGAGAGTGAGGATGGACTTGCATGCGACCTGCATCAGGAGGACCACGGCCCGGTCACCAGAAGCTCCCCCGCGGGGGACTCACCTCCTCGGCTGGCAACAGCAACAACACTCGGCCCGAGCCTAGGTCCCGCACAGGTTGGGTGACGTTCGTAGGCAGGGGTGGGAAGTTGTGCGCGCGCTTTGGGCGTGGCGTGGACTGCGGGCGTGGCGTGGGCTGGCGGCGCGGTGTGGGCTGGCGGCGCGGCGTGGGCTGGCGGCGCGGCGTGGGCTGGCGGCGGGGCGACGGTAGGTTGCTCGGCGTGGACCCGGTGCCCTGCGTGGACCCGGTGCCCGGCGTGGACCCGCTGCGGCTCCGGACCTTACACTTTTCCGCCACGTGCGCGCCCGCGGTGACACCAAGCTTCCAGTCGCCGCCCAAAGCCTGGGCCCGCAGCAGCCGCCGTCGCAGGCGCCGCAACTCACCCCGGGTCAGGACCCCAAACCGGCGACGGCCCCGACGGCTGAGGAGGAGATGGGACCGGGACTTGCGAGCCCGCTGCCAAGAGGAGCGGCTCGGAACTCGCCTGAGCAACACCTCGGAGTCCGCCATGCTTGGCCCGGAACGCCTCCGGCCGGACGATCTCGCGAGATCACGTCGCCCGGCCCCCAGCACCAGGCGTGCTGAGCTGCGGGCGCCCTCTCCCGGCCGGCCTGTGCAGCACATCAGGAACCGCAGCCCTCCCTGCCTAGGCTCCGGCGGCCCGTGCTTGGCTTTCCCATCCAGGGCCCCATTTACATTATGCAAAACCCCACCCTGGCTGGCTGAAGAGTGGGAGCCGAAGCCCCTGGATTTAACCACAAGGCGACCTCTCAGGAAATCCACCTGGGATTTCTTTTTCTTCCTGCAGAAAAAAATAAAAAATAAAAACAGGGTTGGCATTTTAAAACAAATTCGGCCCATTTGTATAATGCTGGGTTTGCATACATTTGACTTTTGGCCGATGGGAGCAATCCTGGAGGACAAGGTTAAACCATGATGATTAAATACATTTTGAAAGTCTGAATACTAGGGCCAGTAGGTGACCACTCAGGCTTACTAAATGAGGATTACTAAATTATTTAACTCCTGTAACTCTCAGGAGACTCTTGACAGCCAACAGTACTATCTATCAGTTACTTCCGTGAGACAAAGGTAGGAGGATGGCTTCAGCCCAGGAGTTCAAAGCCAGCCTGAACAACAGAGCAAGAGACCGCCTCAAAAACAAAAATAAACAAAACACAAAAAAGGAAAAAAAAAAAAGCCAACAACTGCCTGAGAGCAACCCTGACCTTTAGTGCCCGAGTCTCCTCCCGGAAAACCATCAGGGCTCCCCTCCCTAGCCAGGTGAAGCCAAAAGCACCCAAGCAAGGGCAGAAACCACAACCGTCCAGAGGAGGGGTCTCAGGGGGCCACCTTGTTTGCATGCATGCCCTGACCCTGCCCAGTTCCTGAGAGAGACCACAGTCCGGAAGACTAGCCGTCTTTCTGCAACGGGACTTGTTCCACCCCTTCCAGGGGCACGAAGCTATGAAGCGCCAGGGCAGTTGTCACTCATTGTATTTAAGACGCCAGCCTTGTCCAAGGTGTGCTCAGCCATGCTGGGCAAAGGGGCATCTGGCCAGCATGTTTTTCTGGGCAGCATACCTGGTCAGCCTGCAGCTCCACATTGCTTATTGCTGGGCTTTCAGCTGCTACAAGACAGAGTCCTCGCCGAGCTTCAGCCTCCCAGGAGATTACCTCCTCGCAGGCCTGTTCGGTCTCCATGCAGACTATCTGCAGGTGAGAAACCAACCCCAGGTGACACATTGTGACAGGTGAGTAAAGGGGTCATCAAAGCTGTCACTTAGGGGACTGGGGATGTGGTTCAATCGGTTTGGTTTGGAGCTTGTCTAGAGTACTGGAAGGATCAGAAGTTCAAGGTCATCCTCAGCTACATTGTGAGTTCAAGGCCAGCCTAGGCTAGAAACCCTGTCCGAGATGCAGGGAGAAAGAGAGGGGCTCACAGTGGAACACAGAGGCTCCTCTGCTTACCTCTGGCCCATCCTTCCCCTCTGTTCTGCAAGGACTGAAGTCTGGCTGATAGCTGAACGAGTCCATCCGTTTCTACTTTAGGATACCACCTATTTATTTATACCACAATGTATTTTATTTGTACTGTGATATGTTCTTTCATTTTTGCTGTTAGAGCATATTATAACTCAAAGGCCCCTGGCTTTTCTGAAGCTGGCACTTGGGATTCCCCACGGGTTTCTTCTTAAAGATGGTTGCTCTTCGTCTACGCAAGTCCCCTGTTGGGAAGGGAGGTCTAGAGTGTTCTCACGACAGGCCGACAGGCTGTGAGATACTCTACACACACAGACTACCTGACTGTTGGCCAGGAAGCAAGTAAGGTTCTGGAAGCCCTGGCCTGTGAAGACTAGGCCAAAGAGTTTCCAACAGGAGGCTGGGAAGGAGAAACTTGGACTTGGAAGACAGGTTTTGAGGACACAAGAAAACTGGCTTTATAAAACTGAAGGACTCTCTGTTCAAGAGGTACTGAGCCTCTCTGTACACGAGACAGGAGTGATAGAAGCAGGGAGCGGGCATCTTCCGGAAGGCAGAGGGTTGGAGAGTGGAGAGAGTTGGAGATTGTGCAGCAGGGTTGCATGTCATGTTTTCAGCGTCATGCTCTGTTGAGAACAGTGTCCAGAGCAGAGAAAGCTTAGCCTAGGTTGAACCTGTAAGGCAGGTGTGAGGTAATTTTACATTTTGTTTGTCCAAGAGATGGTGCCTAGAGTTGTTGGCTTAAATGTCAGTCTAGATGTTGCTGGAAAAGTCTGTTTGTGATGTGATTAAGATTTAAATTGATAGATTGAATAAAACAGGCTGTCCATGAACAATAAGTGGGCCTCACACAATCCCTTTAAGGCCTCAGAGAGAAGAAAGACTCTGAGTAAAGAGACTCGACCCTCAGATTCAGGACTACGGTCCCCACCTGCCCTCGGGTTCAGGACTAGACTGTCCATCCTACTGGCTAGCTCTACAGATTTTGAACTGAGTAACTCGCACAGGCATGTAAGCCAGTTCCTTAATGTGGACCTCCCGGTGTGTATGCTTGTCTGTGCTTGAGTGTGTGTGTGTGTGTGTGTGTGTGTGCGCATATGTGTTAACCCTGTTTCTTTAGGGCAGGGCTTCTTAAGTTTTTGCATTCATGCCAATTTTTACCTGGAAAATATTTTTAAGGATTGATTTTTATTATTTATTTGTTTATTGTTTTTTGAGACAGGGTCTCTCTGTGTAGCCTTGGCTGTCTTGGAACTCACTCTGTAGACAAGACTGGCCTCGAACTCAGAGAGCTACCTGCTTCTGCTTCCTAAGTGCTGGGATTAAAAGCATGTACCACCACCATCCGACTATTTTTTATGTATGTCGGTATTTTGCTTACAAATATATCTGGGTACCACATGTATGCCTGGTGCCCACAAAGGCCAAAAGAGGGCATCAGAGCTCCTGCACTGGGGTTACAGATGATTGTGAGCTGCCATGTGGGTGCTGGGAACTGAGCGCCCCAAACCTGTGTGAGAGCAGTCTTAACTCTTAACTGTGAACCATCTCTCCATCCCCTCCTGAGAATTTTAAACATGACTTTAGTTATACAAAATAGATATATATTTGAGCATGGTGGCTCATGCCTTTAATCCCAGCACTCAGATGGCAGAGGCAGGAAGATCTTTGAGAGTTTGAGGCCAGCCTGGTCTACAGAGTGAGTTCCAGGGTCCAAAGCTACGGAAAATCCCTGTCTAGTAAAACCAAAATAAACAAACAAACAAATAAATAAATAAATAAGAAGACAGAGACAGACTAATGGTAATGAGATGATGAGATGAATGTTCTTGTTTATTTTTACATAAAGGAATCTCAGCTGCCGGGCAATGGTGGCGCAGGCCTTTAGTCCCAGCACTCGGGTGACTTTTTAGTCAGCTAAAGTTACAGAGAAACCCCGTTTCAAAAAACAAACAAACAAACAAAAAAATCTCAGCTGAATATTTAGCACATCTGAACACAGATTTTTTTTTTCTTTCAACTTGATACGTTGAGTGTTGAGAACACTACTTCAGATATATAGTATAAGTAGCAAAAGTATGCTTAGGGCCATTTCTGAAGTTATTGGAAACTCTGTCCCAACACTAAGCCAAAAGTCATTGAACAGTTTATTGGAACCTTGAGTCAGCAGTTCAGACAGTACTTAGGTGAGCAAGCATTCCTGGCTAATCAGCCGAAAGAGATGCCACTCTGATACTTGTGTGCTACAGAATGCCGCGGCCATGGAGGAAAGGTCTTCGCTTTCCTTTATTAAACCATCGCGTTCTGGTGAGAGCAGAAAACTTTGTACATACGAGAAAGACTCTGCACTGCACAATGTGTGACACCTCAGTTCTGAGATGCTAAGTGGGGGCGTTCAGGCTGGCATTGACTTGGACAGACCTCAGAGGTCCTTTCTGCCCCTAAAGCTTGGGATGCAGGAGATGGTGGTAGTGGTGGTGGGGGCGGGCCTTCAACCTTCTCAGTCCTCCCTGGGCTTTCCCTGCAGGCCTGACAGCTTCGTTGGCCATGGCTACCACCTCTTCCAGGCCATGCGGTTCAGCATCGAGGAGATAAACAACTCCACAGTCTTGCTTCCTAACGTCTCCCTGGGGTATGAGCTGTATGATGTGTGCTCAGAGTCGGCCAATGTGTACGCCTTACTGAGGGTGCTCGCCCAGCAGGAGACTGACCACATAGCGATGCAGAGAGACCTTCACAACTATTCCTCCAAGGTGGTAGCACTTATCGGGCCTGACAACACCAACCACGCCGTCACTGCTGCTGCCCTGCTGGGCCCCTTTCTGATGCCCCTGGTAAGCCAAACCCTGGGGATCCCAATCTACGAGTCTAGGGTGGAGGGCCATGGGAGCTATGGCCCTCCCTGAGGCTAGCCTGCCCTCCCTGAGGTAGCCTTCCCCCTGGATCTCTGGGCAGCCCTTGTTCTCTAGACAAGCTGTAGGCATTCTGCTGCCATGGCTACTACCCAGTCTTCCTGCCTGTCTGTCCCCAGCTACTTCTAGCCTTTCTGCCTCAGCCATCATTGGGAAACCCTGGCCTTTTGATTTTTGTTTGTTTGGTTTGACAGGATCTCACTATGTAGCACTGGCTGCCCTGGAACTCACTCTGTAGCCTTGAGCTCACAGAGATCTGCCTGCCTCTGCCTCTGCCTCCGTGCTGGAATTAAAGGCGTGGGCCACCACAGCTAACTCCCTGTCCTCCTTTTGAAAGAGTAGCTACCCAGCTGCTCACTCTCTGTCTTCTCTTCATCCAAAGACTCCACTGCCTTTGCTATCCCAAAAGCCTTTACTTCCCACCCAGATACTGCATCACCCGCTGGCCGCTTTTCTTCCTTGCTGTTCAGCGGTGGTCCTGTGCTGCCCCACGCCTGGCCGCTGCTGTCCTCAGCAGTCTGTCCAAGTAGCTCTTCTGTCTGCAGGGATCCCTCTCCCCTGTCCTCATGAGTCTGGTTCTTCCTGCCCCTTGCCGTTGAACTTCCTAGAGCTCTCTGAAAGTCTAGCTTATTTTACTCGTCCATTTCTGCCTCGGTCTCGGATTCTGTCCACACTTGGTCTAACTGTAGGAATACCTTCTTCAGTTCCAAATTCAAAGAGTGCTTTTCAGTTCTTACTGTACGTGGCTGCTTTGTGGCCTGTCTGACCTCGGCTGTAGGGCACTATCCTTGACATTAATACCCTACCCCCTTTACTGTCAGATCCTCTCTCTGGAGAGTCCTTTTGTCTCCTGCCTCTGAGGCAGCTGGTATTTCCCTGGTCTCCTCTTTCTTCCTGTTCCAGGCCATGGAGACCATGCATTCTGACTTTGGCGCGTGCCTTCCTCACCCAGCTTCCCCACCAGAGGCTCTGTGAGGAACTCACTCTCCGTTGCAGCCTCACGACCCACCTAGCTTTTTACTGACAGTTTTCAGACCATCACCATTAAAGTCTAGTTTCCCTTCAGAATCTCTCTCTCTTTTTTTTCTTTTGCCTTTTTGAGACATCACCATTAAAGTCTAGTTTCCCTTCAGAACCTATCTGTCATCTTTTTTCTTTTGTCTTTTTAAGACAGGGACTCTTGTAGCCCAGGTTGGCCCTGTACTTGTGTTAGAGTCTAGGATAGCTTTAAACTCTTGATCCCCCCCACCTCCTAACTGCTGGAGTTACCGGTTACACCTGGTTAAATCTTTCGCCTTTTACAGAGCACCACTGTCCCTCACATAGATGATCCCATCAGCCCCTGCTCTAGTCTTGAGCCTTTCCAGCAGTTCAGTTCACTTCAGTTAGAGATATACTCCTCAAACTTGAGTCTGAACATGTCATTTCTCAGGGGGACCCTGGGAGTCCCCACAGTGTACAGGACAGAAGTGACCCCTTCAACTTTAGAGTTCAGGTCTCCTGCCCTGTCCTACTGATGCCAAGGAAGCATGGACTGTTCTGTGTTTAAATGACATGGCCCTTTCACTTGATCTATAGGCAGATCCCCATACCTCCTGGCACTCCCCAAAGGAGCCTATCCTCTTGATTTGGGTGGGGACTGTGGGGAGGGGCATGCCTCACCCAAGGTTGATGTTGCTGATGTCACTGAATGAAACCCTTCCCCAGATCAGCTATGAGGCCAGCAGTGAGATTCTCAGCTCAAAGCGCCAGTACCCGTCTTTTCTTCGCACGATCCCCAGTGACAAGCATCAGGTGAAGGTTATGCTGCTGCTGCTGCGGAGTTTTGGGTGGGTCTGGATCTCACTCATTGGCAGCTATGGTAATTATGGGCAGCTGGGCGTGCGGGCCCTGGAGGAACTGGCCACCCCACAGGGCATCTGCATTGCCTTCAAGGATATCGTGCCCTTTTCTGCCCAGGTGGGTGACCTGAGAATGCAGCAGATGATGCAGCAGCTAGCTCAAGCCAGGACCACTGTGGTCGTGGTTTTCTCTAGCCGACACCTGGCTAGAGTGTTCTTCAGGTCGGTGGTGCTGGCCAACCTGACTGGCAAGGTGTGGATTGCCTCAGAAGACTGGGCCATCTCCACGTACATCACCAGTATACCTGGGATCCAGGGCATTGGGACAGTGCTGGGTGTGGCCATCAAACAGAGACTTGTCCCTGGCTTGAAGGAGTTTGAAGAGTCTTACATCAGGGCAGTAAAGGGTGCCCCCAGGTCTTGTCCAAAGGGATCCCAGTGCAGCACTAACCAGCTGTGCCGAGAGTGCCATGCCTTCACGACACATAACATGCCCATGCTTGGAACCTTCTCCATGAGTGCTGCCTACAATGTGTACCAGGCTGTGTATGCTGTGGCCCATGGTCTCCACCAGCTTCTGGGATGTACCTCGGAGACCTGTTCAAGGGGTCCAGTCTACCCCTGGCAGGTAAGAGATTCCTGCCAGGGTGTCTGCATCCAGGAGACCATTCAGCCCTGGCAGTGTGGGTACATGGACTATCTGGGGAGAATGAATCTCTGTTCACTATGAGAAGAGTCTCTATTCTTCTCTTAGATCAGTTCTTCTCCTCTTTGAGCCTTGTCTTCTCCCACCCACCGTGCCCCAGAGATATCAAAGGCCAACAATGTCTGCAAAAGAGTCCTTTACTAGAGGTCTCTCAGGAGCCTGGGCAGGGGCCAAGGGGATTCCTAGAAGTGGGAACAGATTGCTGAGGAAGGAACTAGGCCTTATAGGTGGGTTGGAACCACTCAGGACAAGCACAAGAGAGTTCCTGCTTGTGTCCTGGGTTGCCTGGGTCTGTGTTCTATGGTAGCTTGGCTTCATGACGTCTGTTTGTCCCAGCTTCTGCAGCAGATCCACAAGGTGAATTTCCTTCTACATAAGCACACGGTGGCATTCGATGATATCGGGGATCCTTTAGATGACTATGACATCATCGCCTGGGACTGGAATGGGCCTGAATGGACCTTTGAGGTCATTGGCTCTGCCACATTGTCTCCAGTTCAGCTAAACATAAATAAGACAAAAATCCGGTGGCATGGGAAGAACAATCAGGTAACAGGGGCATGGTCAGTCACCAGGTGACAGCTTTGTTACCAGAAGCCCGGGGGTGATGCCTACCCAGAATAGGAAGGAGATGCCCGATGTCAGGCCACCTGAGTTCTGCTCAGGCCTGCCAGGAACAGATGCTCCCAGGACTCCGCTCTGCACCTAAACCTGGAGGGCAGAGGCATGGAGATCTTGTTTCTGTGCCACGTGTGAGCTGTCCCTGGACTGGGGCCCCTGTATGTGATTACAAACCACTGTGGCTTCTTACAGGTCCCTGCGTCTGTGTGCACCAGAGACTGCCTCGAAGGGCACCACAGAGTGGTTGTGGGCTCCCACCATTGTTGCTTTGAGTGCATGCCGTGTGAGGCTGGGACCTTCCTCAACAAGAGTGGTGAGCGAACAGTGAGCGGGTGAGGGGTCCAGTGTACAAGGGCCCCAGAACCTGCCAGGCGGATCCATCTGGAAATGTCAGGCCTCGGTGTGTCCTCTGTCAGCTTCCACAGATGAATCTGGTCCTAAAAGCAACCTCTTTATCCAAAGAAATACAGCTCCTTCGTTCTGTTCTGTTTCTGTGAAGTCCCTTCCTTGTGCCAGGGAGTCAGCACCTGAATGGTTGCGTTGACGGTAGACAAAGGCTCATCCGTGGCAGAGGAAGTCAGTGTGTTAGACAACAGGGGGACACATTCTTTTCTTTCACTATCTGTGCTGACGGGAGAGTCGGGTCCCTCAGAGTAGATGCTCAGCAGGTGGATCTGGTTGACGGAAATGCTCAAGGGAAAGGCAAAGATATCTTTAAAGTTCTTCGCTCAGACCAAATCATAAAGCTCTCTATGTTTGCAAACCCTCTTTGAGATCCTGAGCCATACAAAACACAGACCTTTTGAGGATGTGTTTAGCCTGAGGCTGTTCTAGGCTCCCTTCTCCTATGGCTCCAAAACCTGCCTGCCAAGGTGCAGCTCTCACAAAGACATGGACTTCCTTCCCCACGCCTCCCCTCCCTTCTGCTCACCTGACTCTCAGGAACCTTGTTCTTCCTTTCAGATCTTCAGATCTGCCAGCCCTGTGGAAAAGAAGAGTGGGCACCTGTGGGAAGCACGACTTGCTTCTCACGGACTGTGGAGTTCTTGACTTGGCACGAACCTGTCTCTGTGGTGCTGCTCACAGCTAACACACTGCTGCTGCTGCTGGTGATTGGGACCACTAGTCTGTTTATAAGGCATCTTCATACGCCTGTTGTGAGGTCGGCTGGAGGCAGGATGTGCTTCTTCATGCTGGGTGCCCTGGCTGCAGGGAGTTGCAGCTTCTATGGCTTCTTCGGGGAGCCCACGGTACCCACATGCTTACTGCGTCAGCCCCTCTTTTCTCTCGGTTTTGCGGTCTTCCTCTCCTGCCTGACAATCCGCTCCTTCCAACTGGTCGTCATCTTCAAGTTTTCCACCAAGGTCCCCATGTTCTACCACACTTGGGCCCAAAACCATGGTGCCAGTCTGTTTGTCGCTGTCAGTTCCACGGTCCACTTGCTCATCTGTCTCATGTGGCTTGCACTGTGGACCCCACTGCCCACCAGGGAATACCAGCGCTTCCCCCATCTGATAATTCTTGAGTGCACAGAGGTCAACTCTGTGGGCTTCCTGCTGGCGTTCACCCACAATATTCTCCTCTCCATCAGCACCTTTGCCTGCAGCTACCTGGGTAAGGAACTGCCAGAGAACTATAATGAAGCCAAATGTGTCACCTTCAGTCTTCTCCTCAACTTTGTATCCTGGATCACCTTCTTCACCATGTCCAGTATTTACCAGGGCAGCAGCTTGTCGGCGGCCTATGTGACGGCGGGGCTGACAACTCTGAGCGGCGGCTTCAGTGGTTACTTCCTCCCCAAGTGCTATGTGATTCTCTGTCGTCCAGACCTCAACAATACAGAACACTTTCAGGCGTCCATTTTAGACTACACGAGGCGCAGCGGCTCTACCTGATCCGCGGGGACTGTAGGGACAGGGCAGACCGGAAGCCTCTAGTGTCTTGAAGGTGGCGAATACGGGGGTGGGGGCTGAGGGCCTGAGGTGTCTGGGAGAGCTCAGCCATGGCTTGCGATGTATAAGCACACAGAAAGAGCCAGCCTAATAAAGACGTGAATCGTTGTGCGTGGCGTCTTGGTTGCGCTTCCGTTCCAGGGGTGGTGGGGAGCTTGGGACCGCACATCAGTTAGCAGGATCTGGAGCCTAGCGCACAGCTCGATGTTGCTAGGCGACTCCGGGAATGAGACCCAGCGTGGCTGGATGCAGGTCTGGCCCCGCCCCCTCAGCGGCCCATTGGTCTTCCTCTGGGGCTACGCCTTTGGGGCGGGGACATAAGGGCGCCACGCCTCCAAGGCGTCCGGGTCTGGTCAGCGCGTCCCAACGTCACTTCCGGCGTGGCGACGGCGGCGTCTTCGCACAGGGGGCCGGGCAGTAGTTAAGTCTTGTGGGCGGTGGAAGTGGTCTATCCCGGAGCAGTGAGGCCGGTGTGAGCCGGCTGGACCGGCCGGGTGAGGAGGGCGCGGGAGAGGGAGGCGGCGAACCGCCCCGGGCGCTGACCGGTGAGTGGCGGCCGCTTTCCGCTCCGGACCTACAAGCGCGGCGTGGGCTTGGGTCACCTGTGCGCAGCCGCCGGCCTTGCCCTACTGGCTGTGCCTCGGGTGCGCGGCGGATCAGTTCGGGTTCACGCTTGTCTATCCCCAAATTTGCATTTTCTTTTTTTTTTTTCACTTGCACCCTACCCCGACCCTGTCCTGACCTGCACCATGCGCTCCCACTCTGCTTTCTCCCACCTGCCAACCCATGCCACTCCCCGCCCCTGAGAGGCTGTCACTCCACTCCGGCTGTGCTCCGCGTGCAAACGTCTAACCTTGACCCAAGCCTTCATCCCAACACAGGTGGCTGTTAAAGGGTCCAACTCACGCCAGTGTAAGGGCTGACCAGAGCGTGATGTTTGCCTTCCTTTCCAGATTATGGACGGTTCCTTCGTACAGCACAGCGTGAGGGTTCTGCAGGAACTCAACAAGCAGCGGGAGAAGGGCCAATATTGCGACGCCACGCTGGATGTGGGGGGCCTGGTGTTCAAGGCACACTGGAGTGTCCTGGCCTGTTGCAGCCATTTCTTCCAGAGGATCTATGGGGATGGCTCAGGAGGCAGCGTCGTCCTTCCTGCTGGCTTCGCTGAGATTTTTGGCCTCCTGCTGGACTTTTTCTACACTGGTCACCTCGCCCTCACCTCAGGGAACAGGGATCAGGTGCTTTTGGCAGCCAAAGAATTGCGGGTGCCAGAGGCTGTGGAGCTTTGTCAGAGCTTCCAGCCCAGGACCTCAGGGGGACAGGCACCAAGTGTCCAGAGCGGACTGGGGCCACCTGCCTCCCAGGATGTGAAAAGCCACCTCAAGGAGCCAGCAGACTTGGACGAGGAGGAAGTTTTCAGGACTCTGAGCTTGGCCCCTGGGGATCAGGAGTCCAGAGACAGTCAGCAGTCCCAGCTCGACTCCCCTGCACAGAGCAGCCCCTCCTTCCTCTGCGGGAAAGGCAGGCAGGCTGTGAAGCCTCGTCCCTCAGAGGACAGAGAGTCCGAGGACTGCAAAGAGCCTCCAAGGCCTTTGGAGGCTGGAGGTGCCCCGCTGCAGGGCGAGAGCAATGAGGTACTGCTACCGGGGTGTAAGAACTGGGGGGGCAAGCTTAAGGGTACAGATGGACGCTTCTGGAGTTAAACATAGGAGGCCAGCAGCCTCAGGTGACCTTTCTGCAAGCTACACTTAGCCATGGTTGTCAGCTTCCTGGGGGTGGAGTGAGCATCAGGGGTACAAGTGTTCCCTGAGGGTTGAGAAACCTGGCCAGCTCCCTGGAAACAGAGCCCCTTTCCTCTGAGGCCGGGATTTACCTGTGGTCTTCCCTGGACCCCTGAAGAAAGGGGACCATCAGGGATAGGGCTTGGGTTGGAATTCAAGCTGGGTCCCTGAAGCTACTGCTGATACTTTGGTGACCCTGCCCCTCCTGCTGCCTCCTCTCACTTTAGTGGGAAGTGGTGGTTCAAGTTGAGGACGACGGCGATTCTGTTTCTGAGCCTGAAACTGTGCTGACCAGGAGGAAGTCAAAAGTCATCCGAAAGCCCTGCACTGAGGAGCCAGCCCTGGGTGCAGGTTCCCTAGCAACCGAGCCCACTGACAGCAGGAAAGGTGCAGCGGTGCCGGTTGAATGTCCCACGTGCCATAAAAAGTTCCTCAGCAAATACTACCTAAAAGTCCACAACAGGTAACCACTCTGTTTTTATAGTATCTTTTCCCATGCGCCCTTCTGTGTTGAGGGAAGGGTCCTGTAATCCCCTCCTCTGGGCTCTGTGGGGGCTGGAGGACTCTACGTTAGGCCCACACGGTGCCTGGTTGGCATGCCTCTCCATCCTCCCTGTCTTCCTGTGGATCGTGAGTTTGTGGACACCTAAACAGTAGGTTCTATCACCGTGACTTCTGCCCACGTGAGACATGAGACAGACCTGGCTCCTTCCTGAGCTGGAGCGGAGGTCTGACTGTAGGGCGTTCTGAAGTCTGGCAGTGTAGGCTTTGACAAGAGGCTAATCCCCAGGACTGAGGCCGCCTGTGTTTCTAGGGATATTAGCTCTGGGGGTAAGAAGTATAAAGGACCACTTGTCCGGCTGGGACCCTGGTAGAACTGTGGAGTTAAAAAGAAAGACTTTACTGTGTAAACTTACATAGACCAAACTGGCCTTGAACTCAGAGATTACCAGTCTTTCCCTCCTGAGTGCTGGTGTTAAAGGCCTACTCCATCATACCTAGCCCTAGGACTGTTTTTGTTTAAAAAAACAATCAGGGTCTCTCTATATAGCCTGTAACTCACTATGTAGACCAGACTGGCCAGGAACACAGAGATCTGCCTGCTTTAAGTTAAAATTACTTAAAAGCGAGTGCCACAGATACAAGTCATCTTAGGTGCTTGGTAGCCATGCGGCTGTGCGAGGCTGGTGTTGAGCCACGTATTGTTGGTATGATACTCTGGGAAGCTGCTGGTGCTCACCTGGAGTGGGCTTGGGACCCATTTCCCATCCCTGTGCTTTGGCCCCGTGATCTTCAGTGCTAGGGTCTGACCCCTAGGGCCTTTACCACTCAGCTACATCCCTAGCCCTTTTTCAGTGAGACAGGCCTTATCTAAATTACTGAGGCTGGCTGAAGTTAGTGATCCTTGTGCCTCAGCTTGGAGTAGCTGTGAATGAGCTGGGGGTATAGCTCAGTCTTTGTGTGTTTGCCTCACACGTGAGGCCCTGGGTTCAATCCCCAGTGCTGGAGAAAAAATATCGAAGCCAAGTAGCTGGGATTACCTTACAGGCCTCTGTCGCCCACCTAAGCTAAGGTGTAAGCTAAGCTAAGGGTAAGGAAGCTGTTCACTGAGAAAACCAACCTGTTGGGGACAGAATTAGCAATAATGTCTTGAGCTTGGAGCAAGCCTGGCTAGTTCACTCGGGCCACCCATGTCCTCCTGGGCCCCCGGCCCTCTCAGTATGAAATAGGAAGCACTGGAGGACTGTGAGCCAAGAGGTGATGAGGGCTGCCTTATCTTCAAAGGCTTTTGAACTTAATGGAACCTGCTGGTGAGACGGTGGGACCCCATGAGCCGCTGCAGCCATCCTTGTGACGTTCTTGTGATGTCAGGGAGATGAAGAGAGCAGAATCTGGTGGTGGTGTTTACATTTGATTTACTCGTGGGGGTGCAGAAGCCAGAGGACACCTTGAGGAGTGGATGTTCTCCCCCACGTGGGTCCTCTGGCTTGGCAGCCAAGAGCTTTTGTCCACTGAGCCATATCACCCATCTACCATGGGGTTGAAAGTGGAGCCCACATAGAGAGGCTACATAACCAGGCTGTGTCAGTCAGCTCTAACTCAGCCATTTAGCGAGGCTGGCGGAAGTAGGGCTGGCTCCTGGCTCCCAGCTGTCTCTCCAGGATGGGGCCACTTGGACCTGTGGCTACTGTGTCTTCCCTTCCTGAGGGTCTCTACACTGGAGGGGATTACTAGTCTTGCCCCTGCATATCCAACCTGGGTGTCACTGAACCTACATGGTGAGCCCTGACTGGCCTCAGGACACCCCCTCCTGTGTACCACAGCATAGGCCTGTGTAGGAGTGGGAGGGGTCCCGAGTACCAGAGAAGTGGGAAAGCCTCTTAGCCCCCACAACGCTGCAGCCTCTCTTCTCGGCAGGAAACACACTGGGGAGAAGCCCTTCGAGTGCCCCAAATGTGGGAAGTGTTACTTTCGCAAGGAGAACCTTTTGGAACACGAAGCCCGGAATTGCATGAACCGCTCAGAACAGGTACTTGGGAATTGGTCCAAGTATTTGTGGGCAGCAGCCCGGTGGCCTGTGTCTTCATGCCATCTGGGAAGGACCCCCAGGAAACTCTCCAGGATTATAAAATAAGAGCTGCAGGGGCCTTGGATGTCACCATGTCCACATCATAGTACAAGTGGGGACACTTGTTCAGAGGAATAAGCACTACAGGGATATTTTGGGTTAGCTCCATCCTAGGCTTGGAGCAAGGAAAGTGTTAGTGGGGGATGGCTGCTGGGAAGGGCCACCTTGCCTGTTCTCTTGCCCCAAGTGGGTAGTGTCTGGCTAAACCCCACCTTTCTCTTCCCAGAGACTGGTCATTAGCAGCTGGGCCCATCTCTAGCCTGTCTGGAGCTGAGCAGGGCCTGGCATGTGGTAGTGTGCAGTGCCCTGTGATGTAGGCAGGCAGGTTACATGTTGCCCTCTCCTACCCCAGCATCCCCTGCCCCAGGCAGACACTTCCCAGCAGCGTGTGGAAGCCCCTGCAGAGGCTGCCGTCGCCGGCAGAGGCCCTCCCTGATGCTGGCCCTGCTTGCCCTTCACACTGCCAGGTCTTCACATGCTCCGTGTGCCAGGAGACGTTCCGCCGGAGGATGGAGCTGCGGGTGCACATGGTGTCACACACTGGGGAAATGCCCTACAAGGTAGGCCAGCTGTTCCCCAGGTAACGGGTGGGATAGGGATGTGGACCCTTTTGCCTAGGGTGGTACCTGGCACCTCTCCCTTGAAGCCTGCCTTCCTTGCCCACCCAGTGACACTAGTATAGATAGGGCCACTGTCTCTAGCCCTACTGGCTCAGCATTTCTCTGGGCATGACATGGGTGGCTGAGCATTGCCCTGTCTTGGGAGCCAGCCTTCAGCAGATCTGGGTTAGGCCTCCTTCACCATGGTGCGGCTGTGCTGGTGCTGACTAGGCCTGTGTTTTCAGTGTTCCTCCTGCTCCCAGCAGTTCATGCAGAAGAAGGACTTGCAGAGCCACATGATCAAGCTGCACGGAGCCCCGAAGCCCCACGCAGTAAGTGCCAGGCAGGGCTGGGACACTGTGGCTCCTGAACGGCCCACCCTGTCCTTACCTGGCTCTGCTCCCTCTGCCTATCTCCTGCCTGCAGTGTCCCACTTGTGCCAAGTGCTTCCTGTCTAGGACGGAACTCCAGCTGCACGAGGCTTTTAAGCACCGTGGGGAAAAACTGTTTGTGTGTGAGGAGTGTGGGCACCGGGCCTCAAGCCGCAACGGGCTGCAGATGCACATCAAGGCCAAGCACAGGTGCGAGCCTCCTCCCTCCTCCCCGAGTGCGGCTGAGGCACGGCTGTCCCCTACCGTCCTGACTCCCAGATTCTCCTGTGCTTCTGTCCTCTGCCTGGACCCACCCCAGCCCTACTTGCTTAGCATGTTCCTGCCTAACGGATGGCTGAAAGGGGATGGCTTCCCCAATGATGGCCTCTGCCTTGTGTCCCTGTCCCAACAGGAATGAAAGGCCTTATGTCTGCGAGTTCTGCAGCCACGCATTCACCCAGAAGGCCAATCTCAACATGCACCTCCGCACACACACAGGCGAGAAGCCTTTCCAGTGTCACCTCTGTGGCAAGACCTTCCGTACCCAAGGTGAGGCAGGTCCATCCCCTCCTTCCCCGGGGCTCAAGTCAGCAACTGAGCTCCACCTTGTCCCCCACAGCCAGTCTGGACAAGCACAACCGTACCCACACGGGGGAGAGGCCTTTCAGCTGTGAATTCTGTGAACAGCGCTTCACTGAGAAGGGGCCCCTTCTGAGGCATGTGGCCAGTCGTCACCAGGAGGGCAGGCCACACTTCTGCCAGATCTGTGGCAAGACCTTCAAAGGTAAGTGGGCAAGCTGTGGGAGAGAGGGCCTGGCTTCCATTTCCTGCCTACCTGAGTTGGAGGGTCTACAGAGATCAAGGGAACAGTGGCTTCCCAGTGCTCCTTAGAACCTTCCAGCCAGCAGAGTTCTGTCTTCCATGTGCTAGGAGACATGAGAGTGGACCGGCTGTGACGGCGGAGGTGGGGGCAGGGCGCCCTGGACCTGGGCAATGGTGGCCTCGGTGTGGTGCTGTAGAGCCTGGAGTGGGGGAGACCCTGCCAAGGGCCGCCTCCTGTGCCTTAGGCCTTGGGACGCCTTGTCTCCCATCTCAGTCCTGTCCCTGCCGTGTTCCTTGCTCCTAATGCCGGTGGCCCCCTTCCTCCTGCAGCCGTGGAACAGCTACGAGTGCACGTCAGACGACACAAGGGCGTGAGGAAGTTCGAGTGCACCGAGTGTGGCTACAAGTTCACTCGGCAGGTAGGCCGCGCCCTGGGTCTCCTGCCCCTCCTCCACTCTGTCCCCGGCTCTGAGCGTCCCCTCTCCACAGGCTCACCTGCGGAGGCACATGGAGATCCACGACAGAGTGGAAAACTACAATCCACGGCAGCGCAAGCTCCGCAACCTAGTCATCGAGGACGAGAAGATGGTGGTGGTGGCTCTGCAGCCACCTGCAGACCTGGAGATGGGCTCCGCAGAGGTCATTGTGGAGTCCCTGACCCAGGGTGGCCTTGCCGCCCAGCTCCCCAGCCAGAGACTGTGTGCAGAGGAGAGCTTTGCCAGCCCCGGTGTCCTGGAGCCTTCACTCATCATCACAGCCGCTGTCCCTGAGGGCTGTGACACGTAGACCCTGCCCAGTTAGCCCCATCTGCCAATAAACACATGACTTTGAATTCACTTGTTCAGTGATCTGTTGATTGATCTTCTGCAGCTACGGGCCCAGACCAAACTGAAGGGCTTCCTCCCAGCCATCCCTCATGGTACCCATCCAGTGGGTACCTGGGCTTCCCCAGCTCTGGGAACCTCAGCCAAGCTGAGGAACTTGGCGGGAATGGAGGTGGCATCCACTTGCCATATAGCTCCTGTCCCTCACTGCTGCGGGCCAATGGGTAGAGTCCTGACTTAGCATAATATAAGTGAGGCCAGCCATGGGTTGAACCTCAGAAGTTGGGCACAGTAGTCAGGGCCCATGGTCATGACTTCATTGGCCAGAGTTAAGTCAGTTCAGTGAAGCTGAACATGGCCAGGGACAGCTAAGAAGCTGGTCTTGACTGGCTGTATGCCCAAAGGAACCCACCCCTTGGAAGGGTCCTATTTTGATCCAGACCTTGAATGGGCAGGGTCATAGGTCCCGCCCCTTCTAGAGCATGGTGCTGTGGGTCACGGATGCGGCAGATGCATCTTCAAATTGCTTAACTCGTTTGTCTCCCGGTGAGCCTGGAAGACTTCCTGCTTCATCCGCATGTTCCCACTGGCTGGCGCATTGCTCACGCTTCTCAGACAGGTACTGAGAAAGCTCACTGGGTGGGAAACCTCGGCCGAATTACTGGGGGCTTTCTCATGCCTGCTTGGCCTGTTAGCACACAAGCTCAGGGGCCTGAGTTGCTTCAGGAAGCTGCTGGGGCTTCCTCAGCACGGTAGCCAAGCTCTAGGTCAGAAGTACAAGACTTTTTTATGAGCTAGCTGGGGAAACGGTCTGATGTCATCTTTGCCACACTGTTGATTGAGGCTGTCACCAGTACTTCCTGGTTAGAGGAGGCACAGACCTTGATAGGTGTGTCAAACAAATATGGACACACTGAAACATCCCACCCCATCCAGGGCTGGGCCAGTGGTGGTCATGGCCCCAGAATCTGGAGCTGGGCTTTGCCTAATCCCCTTGCTCCATGAGATGCCATACTCCTCCTGCCCTTACATACACTAATTTCCCTGGTGTTGGGAGGCTAGGAAGATGGGCTTCCCTCAGAACACACCTGACTCCTTTTCGTTCCCTGGCCATTAGCAGCTGAGGGAATCGTGCACCCCAGGTTTGCCAGTATAGGCCATAAACAGCTTGTACTGAAGCTAATAAAGGTCACAGTTGGGGTGTGGCTTAGTGGTAAAACACTCAGCATGGGTGAAGTCCTCAATCTGTCCTCAGGGATCCTAGCCTGTTTCTTTTCCAGCCAGGCATTGGGCTCCCCTGGATTTGGATAGGCTCTGGGGGAGGAGATTGAAGGCTGGTGTGTGTGTGTGTGTGTGTGTGTGTGTCTCACAGCCTGTTTGGAAACCCTCCAGAGTTGTGATTCTCAATCTTCCTAATGCTGCCACCTTTCAATATAGTTACTCATGTTGTGGTGACCCCTACCATAAAATAAACTTCACTAGCAGGGCGGTAGTGGTGACCGCCTTTACTCCCAGCACTCGGGAGGCAGAGGTAGGTGTGTCTCTGTGAGTTGGAGGCCAAGTCTGGTCTACAGAGTGAGTTCCAGGACAGGCTTCAAAGCTACAGAGAAACCCTGTTTTGGAAAAAGAAATAAAACAACAACAAAATTACTTTTGTTTCTACTTTGTAATTGTAATTTTACCGTTATGGATTGTAATGCAAATACCAGGTTTCTGATGGCTTTGGGGGTTGTGACCCTCAGGTTGAGAAGCACTGTTCTAAAGGTACCCTCCTAGGTTCAAAGTCTATCTCACTGTGGGTAGGAACCTACCTTTGCAGTACAGTACATCATGTGTGTATTTCACCTTGAGGAGAGAAAGGACCTGAGAGGCTCTGTGATGCTGGACTCCCAATCCTACCTCCTATGTCTGCATTTGCTCTGCTCTATGATGCTGGACTCCCCAAACCTACCTCCTGTATCTGCATTCACTATTTAGATCTACCTCCCACCACCAGTGTTGGCCTCTGCATACAAGGATTCCCAGAAGACAAAGCAGCAAGAAGATGAAGGCCAGCTGGAGGTGGTGGCGCACACCTTTGGCCCCAGCATTTTGGGAGCAGGCGATCTCGGAGTTTGAGACCATCCTAGTTTACAGCGTGAGCTCCAGAACAGTCAGGGCCGCATGGTGCAACCATGTCTTGAAAAACAAAGAGATGAAAGCCATGACACCCAGCATGTAGGAAACATTTTATTTCAAAAAATAGGGGAGCATCCGAAAACCTTAGAATGATGGACACAGAAGTCTAGAGAGTAGACAGAAATAAATACACAAATCTGCCCCAGCCACTGGTGTGACTGAATGCTGGTCACCTAAGGAAGGTGACCTCATTACACAAGTCTCTGAAGTCATAAATATAAGAAATACCTTATAGATCAGCAAATACCAGGCACAGAACTTTTCATAACTTAATTTTATCCTGACATATAAAAGCTTTATACATGTGACAGGGACAATCAATCCCATACCCAGGTATCCCAGCTTTCATCCCTGTTAGTGTAGCCATTGTGTCAAGTGATGGGTTACAGCCCAGAGCCCGTGGCAAAGGTGAAGCTGAGGGAGGGACTGTTCTGGACTCCTAGTGGGAGGACCACAGTGAGTGCCTACCCAGACGTGGGTCGTGATGTGCAAACCTGAGTATCTCTGGGAGTGGGCAGAGGGGCCCTGCGCAAGGGTGCACGATAAGGCAGGAGTCACTGCAGTCACAGGAGTGCGGCAGTGCAGCTCTTCCCCCGGGAAGCCCCTAGCCTGTCCCCAAAGGACCTGACAGTGGTGGCACACTTTCCCCAGCACTGAGCTTAGTTCCCAATACACAGGATTTCACCCTGACATGCCAAGGCACCCCATGGAGCATCAACACCTCTGGGTGGCAGCTTTTAAGGCTCACGGAAAGAGTTTACTAGGCCAAGAGGGAAGAGAGGCACTAGAGGGCTCGGCTGACAGCACCAGGGGACAGAAAGCACAGTTGCACACCCTACAGGAGCCCTAGGGCATCAGTGGGCCTGGGCTGGGACAGCACTGCCCCATACTCAGTCTTCCCCAGGGTCAGGCGCCAGGCAGAACATTTTAGAAACATGGATTTCAAACCAAACAGGATGACCTCTGCAGTGCATGGCACCAAACAGGAAGAAGGTAGGTGCCAGGGAAATTAAGGCAGCCTCCTCGGCCACTTGGCCAAGAAGACGACTGTGGTGTGTGATGGGGGCACTCCGTTCCTGGAGCCTCATCCGCCAGCCAAGTTCACCAGCGCACCCTGAACCTCGGCTTTGTCTCTAACGTGACAGTCCTAATGTCCTCTTCCCCACAAAGAGACATGACGACAAACTCCAGCAGAGAGACCTCTGGGTATCTTGAATGGTTTCAGTCCCCAAACCCACAAAACCACTCAAGGTCAGGGGTCCCGCTAGTCACGCACCTGGGCCTGAGCTCTCAGACATCCTATGTTTCCCACACGATGGCAGGAAAAGTCTAACAACGGTGACCTGTACATCTTCAAGTCAGACAGGGCCACTTGTCTCTTCTCCCAATTCCTCTACTTTTCGAGTTCAAACCTCAAGCATTTCAAACCTCGACCCAAGTGCTGGGGCTGCCCCGCTCCGCTTCCTTTAGAAGCAGGAGTCACTCCCAGGCCCAGTATCTGTCCACTCAGCCAAGGACCAGTGAGAGTCTCGAGGAGGCACAGTCTTCTCTAGCCTCACCTCTGCAGGTTTGGGACAGAGCCCCAGGGAGGGCCTCCTGGCCAGGACAGAGCAGGTACTATGTAAACAGACCCCTTCAAGCTCACACTGTGGCTTAATCCCCCAGCTCAGTCAGTCCTCAACTCCTGAAAGCCTACCCTGCAGTCTGGTGAGTCTAAGAGAAGTGCGAAGCTAGGTGAACAGACGGCTCCTTGGACCTGCAGCACTGGCTCTAGATGTGAGTTAAGCTCTCTGTTGTGGCCTTTGTCTTCCTGGGTCTCCAGTGTTCCAGGCCAGGCCACTTTCTGTCATAGGGACCCTGCTTTCTGCTCTGGGATCAAGCAGACCCAGGAAGTGGCAGCAAGGAGAGGCACACGGCACGGTGAGTTGGATACTACAAGCTGGAGGTAACTTCTGGAAGGCAGAGATACATGTTCTTGACCACACACACAGGTCACTATCAGCTTCCCTAGAAGCTGTGACACAGGCTCCGAGTGTATAGGAACCGTCACCCAATGCCTCTAGGGGCTGACTCAGCAGCCAGGAGCCACTGCTCCGGTTCATGTGCAAAAAGGAGAGGCCGCTCCTCTGTAGGTGCCAGGCCCCTTGTACAAAGGCCCTCTCTTGGGCCAGGCCTGGGCTAGTGCAGCTCGTCAGGGTTCTGAGGCAGCCTGTGGCGGCCTGCATCCATGTCACTGCTGCCACTATTCAGCTCAAAGCCACGGCCCCCTGCTGGTGTCTGTGGCATGAACTGGCGGAAGATGCTCACGCTGCCATGCCAGAAGGTGGGCTCCGGAAGCCGCCCCACCACACTCCATGCCCGGGTCTCTGGGTCATACGCCTCCACCACGTCCGAGAGTTCAAAAGTATTGTCATATCCCCCAGAGACATAGAGCTTGCCTCCCAGGACGGCCAGGCTGCCCCCGACATGTACCTGCAGGTCAAGGCAGAGGAGTGAGAAGCAGGCAACTGAGGCAGGGCAGACGTCCCTCCCTGATTGCTCTAGTAACTTCCAGGGAACAGCCAGTACATCATAGCCACAGCACTAAGAACCATCCTCAGCCAGCCTTCCAGGGAGTGTAGACAGCATAAGTCAATGTCTTCCTGTTCTCCAACCAGGAAAATGGGGCTCCCTGTGTGGTCAGTATGGTCTCCAGGTGTGGGCCACACCCAGTGTCCCTGCATCAGCCCGTTAGGGCCGGCTCATCCATTCTATCTTACAGATAGGAGACAGTATGCTGGGACAGCCATCAGTGATAGCTAGGAACAGAACCTGGTCAGATAGGGCAAAGTCTCCCAAGAGCCACCACACCATCGGAGATAGGAGACCCTGACCAGATGAGGTCTGCAGCGGGGGTGCTGAGTTCATGGCACACGCACTGCACGCATTCAATAAATACATTCCCAGGCCAACTCCTTAGGAAGCAGCTGGGGTGGATAGTTCCCGGACCTGTCTGAGCCCATCCCCTCGAGCCACAATGGCTGCTAGCCTTCACACAAACACGCCAGCCCTGGGGCCTCTCTCTGCACTTGCTGCCTGCCTCTCTGTGGAAAACTTCTCGAGATTCCTCACCCTCTTCTGCTCGATGGCTCAGTGACCACTAGCCTGGTCTTGAGATCCTATTTAACAACTGGTACCGGCGAGCGCAATTAGGGTAACACCTGGAGAGAACTCAATACAGGCCCCACCCACCATGACTGTCTCCCAAGCACTCTGTCTTAATGACAGTCCAGTTGCAAAAGCAGGACCAGCCTGCACTTACAAACGCTGGCACGCCTGCACATTTACCTGATTCATAGACGGGATCTTATCCCATTCATTCTTGGAGGGGCTGTATACATCCACCTCGGCAGAGTCGTCCCTGTGGAAGGAAGGGAGGCAAAGACAGTCAGACAAAAGCAGTGGCACCTTGGGTGTGAAGGGCCAGCCAGAGAGTTCTCAAAGCAGCTGACTCCTCTGGGGACTTGTATGTATATTTTTGAGACAAGGTCTTGGTTGGTAGCCTGGACTGGCTTTGAACCCACTGGGCTATCCCTACACTCTGTTTTCTTTCCAGCAGAGACCAAAGAGCCACAGTTGGAAGGGGCTGGGCTGGACGGAGCTCCCTGGCTCCTCTCTCTTCAAGGCTGCTACCTCCCAGGCAGGGTCAACACCTTTGCCTCCCCCACCCCGGAAATCAACAGCAGGAGGCCCAGGACGGCAGTTCCCTTTACTGGTCAGGGATATCCAGGCATTTAGGTGGGGCTGAGGTAGCTTCCTGTGTGGACTGCACACAAGCAAACCGCAGGCTGAGTAAACCCCTCCCACATCCACCTGGAGGGTTAGCAATCAAAACTGACTACTGCCCTCCAGAAGGAGTCAGCAGGTGTCAGGATCCTGCCCTAGGACCTTAGGACAGGGAGGGCTTTCTCAAAGGTACTGGGCCAGCAGCCACTAGAGGGGCTGAAGCAAAGACCTGGCACTCTTCACAGTTGTATTTATAGCCAGCCCCTCCCCCTTCTTGAAGGCACCACAGGAGGTGTGGGGGGGGACTTAGGGAAGGGCCAGGCAGGCAGTGGAAGGTTCCAGGACATTCTCAGACCCAGGCTGAGGAAGGTTCCAGGACATTCTCAGAGCAGACCTTCAGGTCCCAGCATTTAAAGACATCAGGCCCCTCAGCCTCTTAGATGACAATGACACTTGTGTCCCCTTTAGGCTCCTCAGAGCTCACCCTGAAGGGCGGTGGCCTCCTATTTTGGGGGCAGGTCAGGCAAAGGTCACTGCTACTCAGCCAGGGAAAATGCAGGCTCAGGGCACACATACCTTTGGGCTCCCAGATCAAAGTCCAGGACCAATAGGAGACAGAGACTGTCGCAGCCCCACAGCTTCAGGCAGACTCCAGACTGGGGACGGGGAACATTGAATATGCACACACATGTATGTGCACACACACACACTACACACAGGGAATCCAGTTACCCTCCCAAACACTCAATAACCAGTCATTCAAGGCACATTTGACTGTGACCAGACAGATCATCAAAACCAGGGGACCACCAGGTGCTGGTGGCGCACGCCTTTAATGGCAGCACTCAGGAGGCAGAGGTGGGAGGATCTTTGTGAGTTCGAGGCCAGCCTGATCTACAAGAGCTAGTTCAGGACAGGCTCCAAAGCTACAGAGAAACCCTGTCTCGAAAACAAAACAAAAACCAAAAACAACAAAACAAAACAAACCAGGGGACCAGGCTAGGGTACAGCTGAGACATCTATCTCTGTCTCATTCAGAAACATGCATGCTATACATGTCCTGGTGGATGCATGGTAACCCACTAGCTGCTTAGCAAGGCAATGCCAAGACTTTACTACCCTTGAGGCAGCTTGATTAAGAAAACCTAGAAGGCCACAGAAATGGTCTAAGGGGTGGGACAAGCCTCAGCCTCCATCCCAGCTTGGGCCCCCTTTCCTCATCTATGAAATGGGCAGCACGGGTATGCTGAGCCAGAAACAGTATACCCAGGGCTCACCTGACGAAGTACATGAGTCCATTCAGAGTCACAGTCTTGGGTGCAAAGGACCAAGGTGGGAGCTGGCCACAGTCCACCAGTGACCACAGGTCAGTGTCTGGGTCATAGCATTGTATCACCATGGTCTCCTTGCCCGCCAGGGAGCCGATGGCGTATAGCCGGCCTCGGCAGGCGGTGGTGGAGCAGTTGTCCATGGGGTAGGTCATAGGCTGCAGAGCCTCCCAGGAGTCAGTGGTGTGGTCATAGCGCTCCGTGCTGTCGGCTGCCACCACGTACAGTAGCCCGTCCAGTACGGAAGAGCTGTGGTACTCTCGGGCCTTGAGCATGGGTGCCACCTCTGTCCACTCGTTCACACTTGAGTTGTATCGCCACACGCAGTCATAGAGCCGGGAGCCATCAGACCCGCCTGTCGGGGCACACAAAGGGCAGATGCTCAACCCACGTGCAGTGAGTCACCCACCTGTGTCTTCTCAGACTTCCGGGTAGGCCTCTCCCTGCAAAGGAATTAGCCTGATTCCCTTCACCCAAAACACATTTGTCTTCTTCTGGCCTCGCCAAGCGGTCACTGTCACTGAGGCAGGGCACAAGGCCCCTTCATTGCTGTCAAATCAAAGCCAAAAGATGCCGCTTCCAACAGTCCTGGACTGGGGTACAGCTAAGCTGGAGGAATGCTTACCATAGCATGCATGAACCCTGGCTTTGCTCTCCAGAGAGCAACACACCTGTAATCCCAGCACTCGGAAGTTTGAGTTGCTCTGGGCCACATGAGACCCCCATCCCCAGAAACAAAATGAGGCAGAGAACACTGGCTGCTCTTTCAGAGGGCCTGGGTTCCATTCCCAGCATTCATGTGGCAACTCACGACCATCCCTGACTCCAGTTCTAGAGGATCTGATGCTTTCTTCTGGCTTCTGTGGGCACCAGGTAAGAAGATGGTGCAGACTACAAGTCGGCAAAACACTCATACATTAATGGGTAAAATAGAGCTGGGCCATGGTGTGCACCTTTAATCCCAGCACTCAGGAAGGGGGCAGACAGGTCAGTTTCTGAGGTCAAGGCCAGTCTGGTCCAGGACGGCCAGGGATACATAGAGAAACCCTGTCTCAAAAAACCAAAAATAAGAATCAAACAAAACTACCCTCCGCCACACCATCACACGTAACTATCTCCTTCATTCAATCTCGGGGCTGGGCAGTTCTTCTGGAGAGACACTAAATATGGGATTTGGCCACCAAATCCTAGACATCCTGGACACTCTGAAACCAAGACTGTCAGAACATGAGAAGAAACCCACACTGTCACCCAAGAGACCTAACACCACAAACCACACTATCATACACCTCTGGGGTTCTAGTTTTGACTTTAGTGGAGAGTACAGAGACATGTTTCATTCAAACTCTTATCAAGCTACACAGATTTTTTGTGTGTGTCAACAAAAGGCAGTAATAGTGTAAATGAAATCTAAGACAAAACGCTCAGGGTATGAGGAGACTCCAGGAATCCCTGGCTTTCCCGGCTGGTGCCGTGAACAGGGCAGAGACATTCTGTCTCTCAACCCAGAGCTTTTGAGGGGAGTCTGAGGCATGTTATACAAACTGTGGGACTTTCACAGGGACGCTCTGAAGCAGCTGAAGCAGCTTCCTGGCCCCTCAGGAAAATCCCCCACCAGCAGCTGAAGGAAATGGTGGAGCCACCTGCCTCAACCCCATTAGCTGTTCAGCTGTGACACTCATTATCCAAGGGTGAGTCTGGCCAGTTCTCTGCTCAAAATCACCAGCCAGACTTCAGAGATGGGGGCAGGGTGGCAAGGGCGGAGCCCAGCAGAGCAGGGTCAGCCTCAGGTTAAGGAGGGCTGGATTCAGAGACCAGTTAGGAAAGCAGAGGCTGTCCCTGAGACCCACAGGCACACCACTGGAGTGGGCTTTTTGTGGAATGTGGAACACAGACCCTGACAGTCCAGCCTCATGCCTGACAGCCCGATAACGATAAGGGACAGAGGCCCCAGTGGTCTTTCCTTATATAGCAGTTCCAGAGGCCATCCCTGCTGGCCTGGAGAAGGAGGTAGCTAGCCTCCCCTTCAGTTTGATCATCAGGATTCATCCTTGGTAAAAAACGTGGGAGAAGCCCTGCACTGGGGCAGGCTGGGGCCCGCCTACAGTGACTCGGCAGTGTTTTGGGGTTTCAGCCAAGTAACTGGAAGAAAACCGCTCGACATGTGACCATGTTTACAGTCGTAGACTAGTGCAGCCTAAACACCATGTGATCCACAGTGCACCGCCGAGGTGCAGGCTCTAAGAAACCTTGTCACTGGTGACAAAGCTACTGAGTCAGGAGGCCCCTGTGGCTTAGCAGGGAGGGAGAAAAGTCCCAGCTTTGGGGAGGGTGAGATGCCTCACCAGGCGCCAGCCTGCAGCCTGTCCTCGCATTCCTTGGGGATTAAAAGAAAGCAGCCATTGTGCCAGGCCAATGCCCTGTCTCTTCTAACCCAAAAGGGAGAGGCACCTCCGGGGCAAGGAGTTGGCTAAGCAAGGCAGGCTGTACCACGTAGGGCGCAGAGACCTACAAAGCAGTTAAGTTTCTGCTCGCACAGGGGGCTCTTAAAGCTTGAAAGCAAATGGAAAAACTAGCGCAGTTCCTGCCAAGGGCTAAGTCGAGCTCTAGGTATCAGGTCCTCAGTGTCTCACTTGAAAAGCCCCAGAGCACTCACCCGTCACGTAGATGTCATTGCCCAGCGCCACGATGCTGTAGCCCCCGCCTAAGTGGTCGGGGAACTCGGCCAGGTAGCGCCACTGGCCTGTCTGCGGATTGTAGCAATCGACGGTGACCAACTCGTCGCAGTCCTGGTCGCAACCTCCCACCAGCACCAGGATCTCCGCTAGGCCGGTGGACGGGCGCGGACGCATGCGGGGGCAGGGCCCGCGGTCGTGTCGGTCGTAGCGTGCCGCCTGGAAGTCGCGGGCCTCGCGCAGCAGGCGCAGGCAAGGCGGGCAGCGCGCCACCAGCGGCTCGGCCTCCACGTGTGCCAGCAGGTAGAAGCGGCGCACGAAGGGAAGGCGTACGGCCTCCAGCAGCTGCGGCCAGTGAGCCGCGCGGCGCGGCGGGTCGGCGCGGACCCAGCGCAGCGCCAGCTGGTAGGCCGCCTCCTCCTTGGGCACGCACAGCCCGTCGTCGCGCAGGTAGCGCAGCAGGCGGGCCAGCGGCAGCCTCTCCAACTGTTCCGCGCCCAGCTCGCCCACGTGGCGCAGGATGAAGCGCTGCGCCGCGCTAGCCAGCCCCGAGCAGCTGAAGGCCTCGGCAAAGTCCTGCATGTCCAGGCAGTTGGCCAGGTCGAGCTGCTGCTGCAGGAAGGCGCCGCACGCCTCCTTCACGGCGGGGAACTGCAGCAGGTCCGCGGCGCGCAGTAGCGGCTCGGCGTTGTCGCCGCTCACGGCCACTCTGCCCGTGTAGCTGAAGTCCAGGAGCAGTTGCAGCATGTCGGGCGGCACCCCGTGCAGGCGCACGCGCTCGGCGCGGCTCTCGCGCAGCTGCCCCGCGAACATGGCGCGGAAGTAGGGACTAGCGGCCGCTAGTACGGCGCGGTGCGCGGGGAAGTCTCGGCCGCCCGCCGCCTCCAGGGTCACATCCAGGAACTTGCGCTCGGCGCGCAGCTGACTCAAGCCGCGCAGCAGGCTCAGGGCGTGCGCGGGATCGGAGAAGGGCAGCACGGCCAAGGGCGCCGGCCGCTCCATGACCGGGGACTGCGGGCTCAGGGACGCCCCGGCTCTCCCGGCACCGCCTCTATAAATATGCACAATATGCAGTACAGAACCTCCGTGGGCGGGGTCTGTCGGGGCGGAGCGCCACGGGCCACGCCCCCACGTAACCCTTTCATCCCCGGAGCTGCGGGCAGGTTGAGTCACCGCCGCCTACGCCGGCTCCCTTTCCGCCCTTCCGGGGCTTCCAACCGCCTCCGCGGACGCCCAGGTGGCAACGGCGGGCGACAAGTGCGTGTTCCGAGGTGTACTAACCATCCTCCAGCCCAGCGGTTTGCAGAGCGAGGCCCGGAGAGGCGAGCTCGGCGCCCGAATCCACAGTCACTCCTTTGGTTCCAGGTTCCCTGTTGCGCTCCTGGGAACATCTGAGTACGTGATCCTGTTTTCAGTTCCGTTGGCTCCGGGGTAGTTACTTAAGCCCACCCCCCCCCCCCCGTCAGATTTCAAAAGTAGTATTTGCACAATTCAGCACCAAAGCACGAACAAATTCAAGAGTTTCGTTGTTTGTTTTTTTGTTTGTTTGTTTTGTTTTTGTTTTTGTTTTTTTTGGCGCGTTTAAGCAAAACCGGGCCAGATTCCAGGAAAGCGCTCCACTGTGTTCATGCCTGAGTTCAAAGCGAGCAGTCAAGTCTGTTCAGCATAGAAGCAGTAGTTTACTTTCCGAGTCTACTCCTTCAGGCTACTCACGATGGGTAGGAGCAGGTCCGTCCGGGGAGTGCCTTAAAAAGGTGGAGATGGAGCCGCTCAGCAGTCACGGTTCTCTGAGTGGGTCGGTTTGTGCTGTACGTAAACGCAACTCTAGGAACGGGAGCCTACACTCGGAAGACACGTGTGAGTTTTGCTTTGCTTAGTTTTAGGGAAGTGTGGAGAATGAAATATCTGTGCCCCACCTCATTTCTGAAAGCATTCCAGCCTCAGGTTTTGCCTCGGGGAGGCTGCTAGGTTGACACAGCCTTGGCAGCAGACATTTTGTTTTATTCCATTTCTAAATCTTTGCAGGTTTTCTCTTCCACTCAGGAACCTCACCTTCTTTTCCTCTGAGAATGCAGCTGGTCTAAATTTCAGGGTCAGCATGGTAAGCACAGACTCCAAGGAAGAAAACATGCAGGTACCCCAGCAACTGCCTGTTGCCCATAGAAGGTCTGTTCACACAGCTATTAAAGGCAGTGCAGCATTCCTGGGCCCAGGAGCCTGGCCAATAGCTTACACACTCACCCGGGTCTTCTGAGTCTGAGCAACCAGGAAGTGGTTGCCTGTAGAGGAAAGTACAAAAAGCCCTTGGAGTCAGTCGGCTCCTCTCAGCGTGAAGCCTAAGGATTAAATGCTGTAGCTGAGAACTGAGTATGGATTTTGTTTTTGTTGGAGATGGAACCCAGGGCCTCAGACATTCAAGGCACGCACTTTATCATTTGAGGTCTCTGCCCCACTACTCCCCACTCTCCTAACATCAAAAGGGTGGGTCATTATTGAAGAATGACTTTGTAGATATGGAGATGGGAAGATGTGCATGTGTGCATGCTAGCTAGCTCCGTCAAGTCAGATCATACACAGTGGGATCCAATTATACAAATGGTCTAGAAAAGAAATGAGCCTTCTCTGTCCTCTTTCTTCAAGTGTCTCCGGCTTGAATCCAGGACCTGGCTTGTGCTTCGCTTACTCCGTAGCTGTACCAGCAGCTCTAGATTTCAGATTCACTCCGAAAGTTCTTGTGTGTGCTCATTCACGTGGCACAGTGTTGTGTAGGTCTGGGAACAGTAGCCTCAGGGGCCGGCCCTGGACTTTTACCTTGCTTTTGTTTGAGCCACCAGGTCTCATGATGTAAGCCAGGCTGGCCTGAAACTCAGAGACCCACCTGTCTCTGCCTCCCAGGTGCTGGGATTAATGGCCTGCGACACCACTGCAGGGCAAAATCAGCTCATTTCTAATTAATATGTAATTAATTAGAATATATAATTATATTAATATTAATATAATAATTAATCTATATGCTGCCCCAGGCTCATTTACCTCACTTACATACTGTCAGTCCTGCTTTCCTGCTTCCTCCCAGTCTGTCTGTCCCCTGGCTGGCTGGCTGGCCTGGCTCCCCTTCTCTCTCTCTGCCCTCCATCCCTGCCCATCCTTCCTCTGCCTAGTTATTGGCCATTCAGCTTTTTATTAGATCAATCAGGTGCCTTACTCAGGTAAGGTGAAACAGCAACACATCTTTACATAATTGAACAATTATTCCGCAACAAACAAATGTAATACATCTTTATTTAGTTAAATGAATGTTCTATTTCACAACAGTCTACATAGCTAATTCCAGGACAGGTAAGGTTACAGTGAGACCCTGGCTCAAAAGAACTAATTACACCTGACCACTAATCCCTTTGCCCACGGACCCCTCCTGGTTTCTTGAGTTGCTGTCAGTTCTGGGTAAGTGCAGCATCACCCCCATCAAAGAAGTTTCCCTTTACAGAAAATGGAAAGTATCACAGAAAACCACAACTGGGGAGTGGGGGCTGGTGAGGTGGCTCAGTGGTTAAGAGCACTGACTGCTCCTCCAGAGGACCCAGGTTCAATTCCCAGCACCCACATGGCAGCTTGCAGCTGTCTGTAGCTCCAGTTCAAGAGAATCTGACATCATTATACCAATGCACATGAAATAAAGTTAAATAAAGTTTTTTTTAAAGAAAAAAAAAGAAAGAAAACCACAACTGGACACAACCCAGAGATCTGCAGATGATGGGGAGACCAGCCTAATGGGTACATACATCTATATCACAGCTCCTACACCTATGTTGGGAACATCCTAGAAAAGTGGCAGAAAGATCTTAAGAGCCAGCACACCAGAAAGTCAGCACTGTCAAAGTGTCTCCTAGAAATGGTTACATGAACAGAACTAGAGCAATGGTAACATCAACAGGCATGCTAATATGGAAAGGGGAATATCCCATGGGGTCCTACCCCTAGTTAATAAAAGACAGGACTGATGATGCTTTGGAATTAGTCCTTCGACCAGATGGTGGTGGTGCAGGCCTTTAATCCCAGCACTTCACTTGGGAGGCAGAGGCAGGCGGATCTCTGTGAGCTTGAGACTAGTCTGGTCTGGTCTACAGAGCGAGTTCCAGGACAATCAAGGCTACACAGAAAAACTCTTGTCTTGAAAAAATAAAAAAAGAATTAGTCCTCCCTAGGGATGGGCCCCATAATTGATTGTCCAATATACACACATCAACCAAAATATACTCAGCAGGTTATAGTCATACATTTTTGCATGCATGTACACACAAACAAACACACAATAATTACAATCAAGGAAGAAGAGGCCATCAATTTGAGAGTAAGGGGAAAAACACAGAAGGAGTTGGGAAGGAGGGACATGGGAGGAGCCAGAGGGAGGAAAGGAAAAAGTAATACAATTATACTTTCACTAACTGCATAAAAATTAAAATGGTAATTTCTTAAAGTTTTGTCATTAAATACGTACAATTATGTTAACTATATAGCACTATTTTGGTTTAAATTTTTTTTATCAGATTTATTCATCTTACACCTTTTGCCTTCATGTTTGTCTGTGCACTCCATGCTTGCTTGGTGTCTGAGGAGCTCAGAAGAGACCATCAGAAGCCCTGGATCTGTAGTAAAGGATGGTTGTGGGCGAGCATGTGGGTGGAGCTTCTCTGGAAGCACAGGTGTGCTCCTAACTGCCCAGCCAACTCTCCAGTTCCACACCCTGAGTTCTGAGGCCAGCCTGGGCCACACAGTGAGACCTTGTGACTTTTCTTCCCTGAGCAGCAGTGCTAGGCACTGATCTCCAGGCTTACATTTAGCTGGACAGCAGCCTAACTGAGCTCCACCCATTCCTTTTCTGGCAGGGAGGAAAGTCACCAAGTTGCTCAGGCTGGCCTAGAACATGTATACTTCCTGCCTAGGACTGCCAAGGAGTTGGTATTGTAGATATCAGCCATTACTACTGAAGTTAACATTTTTCTCAAGATCTTTAGGTCTATTTTTTTAATTTACTTACTATGTATACAATGTTCTGCTGGCATGTACAGAGCAGAAGAAGGCATCAGGTCTCATCATAGATGGTTGTAAGCCCATGTGGGTGCTGGGGATTGAACACAGGACCTCTGGAAGAGCAGTCAGTGCTCTTAACCTCTGAGACATCTCTCTAGTTGTGGGTTTTTTTGTTGTTGTTGTTTGTTTGTTTGTTTCTTGAGACATGATTTCTCCAAGAAACAACTCTGGCTGTTCTGGAACTCAATTTGTAGACCAAGTTGGCCTTGAGCTCAGAGATCCACCTGTCTCTGCTTCCCTAGTGCTGGGATTAAAGGTGTGCACCACCACACTACTGCCTCGTTTAGGTCTGTTTTTAAAATGATTAATATTTTAGGGGCTGGAGAGATGGCTTCGAAGTAAGAACACTTGTTCTTCCCACATGAGGGTTCACAACTCTCTGTAACTCCAATCCTAGAGGATCTGATGGCCTCTTCAACCTCTGAGGCTACCAGGCAAACACATGGTACATATACATACACACATGCAAGCAAAACAGTCACACATACAAAATAATAAATAGGGGGCTGGAGAGACGGTTCAGAGGTTAAGAGCACTGACTGCTCTTCGAGAGGTCCTGAGTTCAATTCCCAGCAACCACATGGTGGCTTACAACCATCTGTAATGAGACCTGATGCCCTCTTCTGGTGTGCAGACAGAATACTGTGTACATAATAAATAAATATATCTTTAAAAAAAACAAAATAATAAATAAATCTAAATATTTTAAAATAAAAAAGTAAGCTTATTATGACACCCTCAACTAAACAGGCAAGCATCTAGGACCATCCAAAATCTGGGTGGGAATGTGGTGAGAATAGACAGGCCCAGATTTAGCCCTATCAGCTGTGTAAGGAATTCTGAATGGCCTACCAACCCAGGCCTGCTAGCGAGTTCCTCCTTCTCCCTGGGGGTCTCAAGGGCTCAATGTTGGGGTGTGAGACATTGCTGCAGGGTAGCAATGACATTACACTGTGAGACTGAGTCTGAGGAGATGCTGGACTGTGCTGAGGGCCTTAGAGCCCTTGGGTGGTGCGGCTCCTGTCTGGAGAGGAAGATGGTAGGTAAGCTGTCAGATAAGACATTTAAAAAAAAATCATGAAAATTCTAATTTACCTATAATAAAATTCAAAATAATAAAATAAAAAAATGCAGGGTTGGAAATATACAGTGAGTAGAATACATGTTTAGCATGCATGGGTCCTAGGCAGTCTGTCCAAGATATTGGTTTTTTTTTTTTTTTTTAAAGACTGGGTCTTTGTAGCCCTGACCAGGCTGGTTTTGAATTCACACAGAGCTCTTGCCTGCCTCTGCCTCTCAAATGCAGATTGAAGACACATGCCACTATGACTGAACCAAGTAACTTGGTTATGATAATGTAAGTTATGATATATGATTTAATCAGTGGTACTATTTAAGTAAAAATGTAACAAAATAAAACAAAACAAAAAAACCCCAAGTCAACCAACCAAACAAAACTGAGCGTGTGAGGTAGCTTGGTGCAGGTATTTGTTCCCAAGCCTGGAGACCTGGTGACCCTTGAAACACACATTGTGGAAGGAGAGAACCACTCTCACAAGTTCTGTCCCACCCCTACGATGACACTCAACTCACCCACACAAATAAGACAAAGAGGGGGTAGAGAGATGGTTCAGAGGTTTAAGAGCAGTGACTGTTCTTCCAGAGGTCCTGAGTTCAAGTCCCAGCAACCACAGGGTGGCTCACAGCCATCTATGATGAGATCTGGTGCCCTCTTCTGGCCTGCAGGCATACATGCAGACAGAATATTGTGTGCAAAATAAATAAATAAACAAATAAATAAATAAATATTTTTTTTTAGAAAAAGAATTAAATTTAAAAACTATTTGCCGGCTGTAGTGGCACAGGCCTGTAATTCTAGCATTCAGGAGTCTAAATTGAGAGACTCTGAGTTTGAAGCAAGGTTGGGCTGCTTCCACTCACACTCTCTCCACAGTTACATACCCCAAACCCTCAACTCAGCACAGCCTGTTTGCCTGATGATCCCTGGTTAAAAGAAAAACAAACCACTCCATTTGGGTGCCTGGATTGTAATTTTAGATAGTCAAGAAGTAACCTGTGTCATGGTGAAAACAGCTATCTTTGGTTTTTGTCTAATTTTTTTTAAGATTTATTTATTTATTTATTATGTACACAGTATTCAGCCTCCACGCCTGCAGGCCAGAAGAGGGCACCAGATCTCATTACAGGTGGTTGTGAGCCACCATGTGGCTGCTGGGAATTGAACTCAGGACCTCCGGAAGAACAGTCAGTGCTCTTAACCTCTGAGCCATCTCTACAGCCCCCTAATTTTTTGTTTTTGAAAGAGGGTCTCAGTCAAGTGGTGGCAGCGCACACTTTTAATCTCAGCATTCACGAGGCAGAGGCAGTTCCAGGACAGCTAGGGTTACACACAGAAACTGTCTCAAGGGGGCAGGCAGACACACAGACAGAATATCGTATACATAATAAATAAATAAATAAATAAATAAATAATTTTTTTAAAAAGAAACTGTCTTAAAAAAACAAAACAAAGCAAACAAGTAAAAACGAAAAAAAGAAAAAGAGTTTTACTATTCAGTCCTGCCTAGCCTGGAGGTCACTACGTAGACAAGACTGACCCCAAACTCACAGAGATCCACTTGCCTTTGCCTTCAGATTGCTGGGGTTAAAAGTGCGTGTCACCACCAGCTGTTTTTTTCTTAATGACTGGAGAGATGCTCAGTGGTTAGGAGTGCTGACTCCTCTCTCAGAACCCAGGTTTGATTACCGACATCCACAGAGCAGCTTAGGACCTTTAGTCACTCCAGCTTCAGAGGATCCTCCAGGAGCACCAGACACACATGTGGTCCACAGACAAACAGAAGCACAATACCTGTAAATACATGTACAATTAAAAAAATTCATTTTGTGTTTGTGCGTGTGCATATTGGTGTGGCTTCGAGGAGGCCAGAGGAGAATGGCAGAGGCACTGGGGCTGTAATTACAGGTGTTGGGAGTCACCTGATGTGGGTGCTGGAAACCCAGCTGGGACCTCTGTAAGCGCAGCAACTGCTGACTCAGCCGTGTCTTTGCCGTCTACCAGTACGAAGCTCACACAAGAAACTGATTTCACTGCCTGCGCACCAGCGGGTGACGCAGTCAGCAAGTAAGGATTTTAAGTCTTCACAGACATTCTCGTCCTATAGCCTGGGTACTATGAGCTGAGAACAGCATGATTTTGAGGAACGTACACCTACACTCTCTCTCTCTTCTGAGCAAGACAGAGTAAGATGTGAGCAAGACAGGCAGGAGGAGTCCTAAAAATATACTCTAGCTGGAACAAGTGTGGAGCAACCAGAGAACTTCTCCGGGCAGAACGAGCCTCTGGGGAAATTCACACCACACTCCAATCGCACAGTGAGAATAGGAAGTGGAGAGCGTTCCCCAAAGTTCCCCAAGTGAAGGTATGAAGCATGAGATTCAGGTAGGTAAGGCTATATTTGGAATACAATTAAAATAACCACATCCTCAAACTATTGGGAAGCCCCGGTATTCCTAGTATGTGACCTTGTCACAGCCTGGGCTAGTGTTGGATCCTCCCCCACCCTTCATGAGCAAGTACAATTGTCTAGAATTAGCACTAAGCAAGCAGACATCTCCCCCCACCCCCAGCAGGTAGAAATCAAAGACTGGTGACTCCAGGACCAGAGACCATGACTAACATTACTACTTAAGATGCTCTAGGTTTGGGGGCTGGAGAGATGGCTCAGCGGTTAAGAGCATTGCCTGCTCTTCCAAAGGTCCTGAGTTCAATTCCCAGCAACCACATGGTGGCTCACAACCATCTGTAATGAAGCCTGGTGTCCTCTTCTGGCCTGCGGACAGAATACTGTATACATAATAAACAAATAAATAAATATAAAAAAAAAAAGATGCTCTAGGTTGTTCGGCCCATGGAAGTAAAACAAGCAGGCATGGAAAATGGAGACTTTCCCAGAGAGAAAGAGCCTTTACCACAGTCGGGCAGTTTGGGTCAAAACACTTAAATTTAGGGAACTGAGAGGAGACAGCTCAGCAGGTGGCAGGTGAGAGTCCTTGCTGGGCTGGCAGTGGACCAGGATGAGGTTCCCAGCAACCACACCCTCTCCTGACCTCCAAAGACATTGCATGCATATAGTGCGTATGGTGCAGTATCCAAGCAGGCAAAAGAAACCTATAGAAATAAATTTAAAAAGATCTAATGTGTTTCTGATTACATGTGTGTGCCTGTCTATGTGTAAATACGTTTGAATGCAAATCCACAGAAGGCCAGAGGCATTGAACTTCTCCAGAGGTGGAGGGGTACAATGCTTGTGAGCCACTTGATGGGGGTGCTGGAAACAGAATGGAGCTGCACCAAAACACACAGCTATCTCTTCAGCCTCCTCCCTTTTAAAGATTTTAGTCTTATGTGTGTGTGCCCACATGCATGTAGATGTCAGATCAACTGGAATATGAGTTGTGAACCTCCTCACTCAGGTCTTTGGAACAGAACTTGAGCCCTTTGTAACAGTAGTCCTTACCCTTGACCACCGAACCATTCTTCCAACCCCTAGAATATGTGGCTTTTGCCAGGTGGTGGTGGCGCACACCTTTAATCCCAGCACTCAAGACTTGGAGGCCAGCCTGGTCTCCAGAGCAAGTTCCAGGACAGGCTCCAAAGCAACAGTGAAACCCTGTCTTGAAAAAACAAAAACAAAACAAAACAAACCAAAAAAAAGGAATGTGTGGCTTTGGAAAAGTTTAAGCGGTTTTTTGGGCAAAACATTAAACTTTATCTCACACACACTGGGCAAGTACCCTGCCATGGACCTGTATCCAACTAGGGAGACCAGTGTTTGAGACAGCATTTTGATTTGTAATTCAGGCTGGCCTGGAACCACGGAAATTCTCCTGCCTCAGACTTCTGAGTGCTAGTACTTGGGTGAGCCACCATGACTAGCTGAGAATCATTTCTCTACTAATTTTTTTTTTTTTGATTTTCGAGACAGGGTTTCTCCGTAGTTTTTGGTGCCTGTCCTGGAACTAGCTCTTGTAGACCAGGCTGGCCTCGAACTCACAGGGATCCACCTGGCTCTGCCTCCCGAGTGCTGGGATTAAAGGCGTGCGCCACCACCGCCCGGCTTCTCTACTAATTTTTAAGCAGTGCTGGGGACAAACCCAAGGGCTTTCTGCGTCCTAGACTGCGCTGCACAGACAACTTCCTGTTTGCTTTTCAGTTGGGGAAGGGGCTCAAGACAGCCTCAGTACATGCAGTCCAGGCTGTTTCAGAACAGACTTGTCTCGGCTTCCCAAACTCTGGGATTACAGATGTGAGCAATCATGCCCGGCCTTGACTCAGTTTTTTAACTTTTAGGTTTATTTATGTGAATGAGAATTTTGCTTGCATGTCTATTTGTGCATCATGTTCATGTCTGGTGTCTACAGAGGGCAAAAGAGCACACAGGATCTACTGGAACTGGAGTTGCAGGTGGTTGTGTACCACTATGTAGGTGCCAAGAATTGAACCCAATTTCTCTGTAAAAGCAACAAGTGCTCTTAACTACTAAGCCGTCTCTCCAGCCCCAGGTTTCTATTTTAAAAAGATTTTATATTATTTTTCTAGGAGTTCGAGACATCGCTTTTCTGTGTAGTCCTGGCTGTCCTGAATTCACTCTGTAGAACAGCCTGACCTTGAACTCAGAGATCCACGACCTCTGCCTCCCAAATGCTGGGACTAAAGGTGTGTGCCGTTGCCCAGCCAAATTTTCTAAAAAGTAATTTATGTGCATCGGCGTGTATGTCTGTGTGACAGTGTTGGGTCCCCTGAAACTTGATTTATAGACAGTTGTGAGCAGCCACGTGGGTGCTGGGAATTGAACCTGGTCCCCTGGAACAGCAGTTTGTGCCCTTAACCACTGAGCTATCTCTCCAGCCAACCCTCAGCTTAGATTTTATTACTATTAGAGACAATATAGCCCTAAGTTGGCCTCACATTCACAGAGAACCACCGCCTTTGCCTAATGAGTGCAGAGATTAAAGGTGTTTGTCATTTAGTTTTACTTTACTATGTTTTTTTCCTGGGCAGTGCCTGCCTCTGCTGGGAACACAGGCACGCAGCAGCACTGAGCCCCACTACCTTGCGTACGAGTGTTTCTGAGTGTGGAATTGCTATCTGCGGAGGCCAGAGGAGGGTGTTGGATCCCCTAGAGCTGGAGCTACCTTCGGTTGTGGGTTGTCTGATGTGGGTGCTGGGGACAGACCAAGTCCTCTGGAAACCCTGAGCCATCTCTGCCAGCTTCCTGAGGTGACGTGTTTACCACGGGGAATAAAGATCGGGTATAGTCATTTACTTTTTGATTTGTATTGGATAGTGTCTTGGGTCATCCACGCTGGCCTCAGACTCAACACGTAACCAAGGTTGACCTTGCTGTAGTCCTAATTTTCTCTCCTCTATCTAATTTTCTCTCCTCTATCTCCCAACCTCTGGGGTTACAGGTGTGTATTAGCACGCTGGTGTGTAGCACTTTCATTTTAAGTTTTGTTGTTTTTTTGAGACAGGGTTTCTCTGTACAACAGTCCTGTCCTGGAACTCTCTTTGTAGATCAGGCTGGCCTGAACTCACTGAGATTCACCTGCCTCTGCCTCCCAAGTGCTGGGATTAAAGGCGTGTGCCACTACCGCCCAGCCCTCTTTTTTAAAGATTTATATGTAGGAATGTTTTGCTAGTATGTATATCTGTGTGCTATGTGCGTGCTTGTTAGGGTCTCAGGAACTGGAGTTATGGAGGGTTGTGGAGAGCCCATGTGCTGTTGGGAATGGAACCCCAGTGCTCTGCCAGAACAAGAAATGCTTCTAACTGCTTCTGGTGTACCTCTGAACTAACAGATACCAGAGCATAACTGAGAGTCTTGCAGGTTACAACTAGGTGGCCCAACCCCCAACCTTCATGGATAGGTTCTGGTCAACCTTAGGATCTCTCTGTAACCTAGGAGGGGATTTTAACTTTCGTTAATCCTGCCTCAGCCTCCTGAGTCCTGAAGTTAGACACCACACCTGACTCTTAGGTCTTTTTTTTATACAGGAAAAACTAAGTCACTTCAGGCGAGTCTGACCATGGGCAAAACTAGTCAATCTCCAGACATTTGCTCTGGACACAAAAATCATGGAATATCCTAATTCTGCATTTGACCACATTGAAGGTCCTACAGGCTGAGCCCACAGTCCCTGTTTTCTCTGAATAATTTCATCTGTGCACTACTTCAATGTATATCACCTCTGGGGAGCCCTCAACAGGGCTTCATTATTGCAGAAATCATAACACAACAAAAACAGTTAACTACTTTTATTGAGTAAGTCACTGTGATAGAAATTTTATTTTGGTGTAGAGAATTGAGGCTGGTTTCTGAGATTAACACCGTTTCTGTTCTTTTGATAAGGTCTCACATTGCTCAGGCTAGCCTCCAGTTATGTTGTATCTCCTTTCCGTCCCTTCTCTCTCCCTCCTCCCCCACCCTCCCATTCACAAAGTCTCAGTATGCAGCCCTGACTGGCCAGCAATTCGCTGTGTAGACCAGGCTGGCCTCACGTCCCGCCTGCTCCGGCATGCTGGGTGTAATGGTGGCGGTCACCACACCTGGCTAAACCTATTCTTTTCAACACTGTTCACATGAAGATTCGCTTAAGCACGGAAACAGCCACAATCACTGACTAGTCATTCTCCATAGGCTCTCAATCTCGTCTCTTTCCTGCGTCAATGTTTTCTTATTCGAATTTAAAATCTTATGTCGCTCTTTCGACAGCTTTTACAGTTGCCAAATATATTACTGAACAATGTGTACTTTCCTTCTACACGATTATTAACGTTAAAATATCAGTAACAGCCTTACGGTAACGTCACCAAGGCATTCCGCTAAGCGTTCCGGGTCGACCTTGGACACCCACAGCAGAGCCTGATCTGGCCTCCGTGCACTGCCCACACTCGCCGTGGGCACCACGCACCCGCCGCCTGTCGGATCCCAGGAAAAGCGTTAACTTCGGAGGCGCAGCGTTTCCCATCGCTGCAGCCCTGCGACAGCGGGGAGGAAAACAAAAAGCGACCTGAAGCCCGGCGCGGGCCGGGAGTTTGGCCCCACCGTCAGCTGCTCGCACCGGGTGCCCACAAGCGGCCCCTCCAGGCCTGATGCCGCGCTCGCCCGCTCGCTCGCTCCCTCGCTCGCCCGGAACCTCCAGCTAAACGCCAGCGGCCGCGAAAACAACTGCGCTCCGCCCTCGTGGACGTCAGCGGCCCGCCCCCATCCTGCCTCAGCCGCCGGGACACCCCCGCCCCACAAAGGCCCAAGCCCAGGCCCCACGGGAGAAAGCGGAGCCCCGGCCACCGCCCTCCGAGACCCAGGCCGCTGGATCGACCCCGCCCCCGCGCAGCGCGCTGCCCCTCCCCCACCAGCCGGGAGGTGGGAGCCCCCGCCCCTCCCCCGCTCCCGCGGCCCCCTGAGTCCTGTCAGTGCCGCCCCTGCTAGTGTACGCGGCCGCAGGGCCTCTTGGGAGTTGGAGTTCTGAGACGGCCTCTCGACGCCGTAGCGCCGCGCTCGGGACTACAAGGCCCACAATGCCGCGCGCCGCGGGCGCCACGCCCCCACATTGACGCAGTCCAGCCATCCCCGGACTACAGTTCCCGACGACCCTCGCAGCGCTCCCGCCCTCCCTCCCGAGACACGAGCCGAACTGGGCGTCAGGTCGGGGAGCCGGTCGGGTTCCCGCTCGCTGTCGCCGCCGTCGCCGCCGCCGCCGCCGCCCCCCACAGTGCCTCTCCCGCCTCTCCACAGCATCGGTCGTGGGAGCTGCATCCTCCACTCAGGTCGCTGTGGACACTTCAGTCCGGGATCAGCGAGCCTGCGACGCGACACACCGACACCCCCGTTACCTCCAGCCCGGGCGACCCCTCCCTGGACGGGTCCGCCCTCGCCCTGCTCGGTGCCGGAGACCCCCGGCCCGGAGCGCCCTGCGGGTCCGCTCTCGCACTCCGGCCTCGGCACTCCCCCAGCCGCCGCCCCCCACCCACCCACCCGGAACATGGACTCCGACTCCTGCGCCGCCGCTTTCCATCCCGAGGTGAGTGCGAGCTTCGCCCCGCCGCCCCCTCCCCGGCCTTGGCTGCGCTCCCGGCCGAGCGGGACCCCGGGAAGCCGTCTCGAGCCCGGCCTCCCTCCCCCCACGTTCGCCCGGCGCCCCCAGCTCGGGCCCGCGCTGCTGCTCCCCGCCGGTCCTCCCCGGGCGCCGCGCCCACCCTCCCGCCGCCCCGGCTGGGGCTCGCGGGGGTCCCCTCCCCATCTGCCCGAGGCGGCCCGGCCCCCTCGGAACGGCTACGCGCGCGGTCCTGCCGCCCCCTCCACCGGCCAGGCCGCGCCCCACCCCCACGGCGCCCGCGTCCCGAGGGGTCCGCACTCGGGAGCCGGACTCCGTCTCCCGCGCCTGCCCCTCCCCCTCCTTCCGGGGAGCGGCCCCCGCGCAGCGCCCCCGGCCGGGCCGGGGTCGGTGTGCGGGGTGTGCGGCGGGGGCGGGGCGGGGCGCGGACGGTTCGCGGTGTAGCCGCTGCGGGTGGGAGGCGCCGGGGCCTGTGCGGCGCCGGGACACCCACCCCGGGTCCCGCGGGCGTCCCGCACCCCACGGGTGGGCCCCGCACCTTCCGGGGCCTGCGCGGGCGAGCGGGCGGCGCGCGCCATCTGCTCCGGGAGGGAGGGCGGGTCCCTGGCCACCGCGGCACCGCCCCGCACTCGCGTCCGCGGCCCTAACCCCCCCTCCCCCCCACCGCGATGGCCCCCGGGGCGAAATTAAAGTTCTGCCGGAGTTTGGGGCCCGGTGGCGCGGCCTATGGCCGCCCAAGTGCCGGGAGCGCGCGGCCCGCTCTGTCGCCTGCGGGGCTGCCCGAGGGGCGGGAGCGAGCGGCCTGCCCGAGCAAGTTGGGACCGCGTTTGAAAGTGCTGCTCCTTCGCGGGAGGGTTTCGGAGGTCGGCCCGGTGTCCCCCTTCCAGCTGGCCGAGCACCTGAGTACGGGTGGGGGTGGTGACAAGTTGCGGGAGCAACCGCAGGGAATGTTCCCGGGGCCTTTGATGCTCCGCCTTCTCGGGAGAAAATCTCTTTTTGTGGTGGGTGCTGTGCGGCCGTTAAGAACGGCCCCTGAGCCGGCCGATCCTGCCTGCGTCGTAAGTGCGCACCTAAAGTGAGCGGTGCGTTCTCCATTCCGACTGAGTTCGAAGAACATTTGGGTGTCCGGCAGGCAGCCCGCCTCTCCCAGGAGAGGACAGAGGATGTCTGTCCCTCTGAGCCCCGAGCTGCAGACACTGGGGCTCCCCCTCCCTGCCTTGGCCTCCAGGGAGTCAGGTTTGGAGAGCAAGGAGAGATTAAGCAGCTGGTTTTTGAAATCACTTAATTTTTCTTTAGAGCCACAGCTGCAGTTTGTTTTCATAGTGGAAAATCTCTAGCAAAAATGCCGATGTTGGAGCTCCCGATAGGCCTGCAGGGACAAACAGATAAGGCGGGTGGACTCTAGACAAGCCTTTATCTTCTAGCTGGTTTCCCAGTGTTCTTGGCACAGAATCTTAAAACGCCTCTTTCTACCTTAAGAACACTTTGTTGTTTCTTGACCCCAACTCACCTTATCTTGTTTCTAGACTGTAAATTCTGCAGTGCTGTGTGAGTTGGCAATAAAAGTTGCAGCTTGCTTTGTTTTGGTCAGCTTCACCTCCTGGAGTTTTCTTCACAGCCCCTTTGTTCCCCTCCACAGGAGTACTCCCCCAGCTGTAAGAGGCGCCGCACCGTTGAGGACTTCAACAAATTCTGCACCTTCGTCTTGGCATATGCTGGCTACATCCCCTACCCGAAGGAGGTAATGATTACAGAGTTTGGAGCATCAGCCTCCAGCGCCTTGGCTCCCTGCTACAGGTGCTTTAGCAGCGGTGGGTCTGCTGGCACTTAGTGCCAGCTTCAGGCAGCAGTCTGGCGGGAATCAGTTTTTTGGGAACCTAGATGAGCTCAGACAGGAAACAGGGAAGTGATTCCAAAGCTTTCGTAAGCTTCTCTAGAACTGACTTAACAAATAGATTTCCATTTACTTATTTATTTATTTTTAGTTTTTCAAGACAGGGTTTTTCTGTGTAGCCCTGGCTGTCCCAGAACTCACTCTTTAGACCAGGCTGGGCTTGAACCACTTCCCTTAAAGGCTTGTGCTGCTATGCTCAGCTGTTTTTTTGTTTGGCTTTTAGAGAAGGTCAAAAATTTGAAACTAAAGTCACTTAATTGAAAAATACCTGTTGCGAGCCAGGAATGGTGCATGCCTTTAATCCAGCATTCAGGAGGCAGAGGCAGACAGTTTGGGGCTGTTGGGAGAACAAATGGAGGTATACTCTTCCTTCTTCAGGGAGACTGAAGCTGAGAGAAGGTGATTGTAGTAGCAGTTCCTGTAGGATCTTGGAGGGCGGGAAGAACTCAACGGCCCCTTCCTTGCATCCTAGGCAAGCACTCTGCCACTCCAGTCCCAAATTGTACCTTAGCCTTGACTGTGAGCTTTGTCCTGGCTCTGGGCTGGAAAATCTCAGTGAGGGAAGGTGTGCCGTCCTGGTCTGCTGGCGCATTAGTACTAACGAGGTCATACAAGTTTGATGCTGGTTTGAGCCCAGGGTCCAGGTTGTGCTTGCTCAGTGTAGAAGGACTGACCTGCTTGGAGGCTCCTAGCCCTGGAGGCTGCTTAAATGACCAACCACGCCCTGTTGCTCTCTGTTTCAGGAGCTCCCCTTGAGGAGCAGCCCCAGCCCGGCCAACAGCACTGCGGGCACCATCGACAGTGACGGCTGGGACGCGGGCTTCTCTGACATCACCTCTTCTGTGCCCTTGCCGGTGTCGGACCGCTGCTTCAGTCACCTGCAGCCTTCCCTCCTGCAGCGGGCAAAGCCCAGTGACTTCCTGCTGGACAGGAAGAAGACAGACAAGCTGAAGAAGAAGAAGAAGAGGAAGCGGAGGGACGACGACATTCCTGTGAAGGAGGGGTACAGAGGGGATTTGCTGAACCTGGGAGCTGCAGACCCATACGCAGAGACCCCCACCAGTCCCACCATACAGGATATTCCCCAGGCCTCTGCTGACCCCTGCTCAGGCTGGGACTCTGACACTCCCTCAAGTGGCTCTTGTGCTACTGTGTCGCCTGATCAGGTTAAAGAAATAAAAACTGAAGGGAAACGGACTATTGTCCGGCAGGGGAAGCAGGTGGTGTTCCGGGATGAAGACAGCACTGGCAACGATGAGGATATCATGGTAGACTCAGGTGAGTGCTTTGAGCAGAGGGTCTAGGCCCTGGGGTGGGATCAGGGAGGAAGTGTGGAAGGGCAGATCAGTGCTCCTAAGAGAGTTGTTAGCTCCTGGGTACAGCCCACGATTTCTGTCCAAGCCTGAGTGTGAAAATGACGTAGGCCCCCCCCCCCCCCCCCATGGCTCTCAGCACTGTTTGGGTTGAAGTCACTGCCTTCAGAGAGACACCAGCTCAGCTAGTGCAGCTGTGGCCACACTTGGGCCACCGTGTGCTGGATGTGCAGCTCCCAGGCAAGATGGCGGGCCTCAGGAGGTTCTCACTTGTCAACTGTTGATTTCCCTCCAGATGATGATTCCTGGGATCTTGTCACCTGTTTCTGCATGAAGCCTTTTGCTGGTCGCCCCATGATAGAGTGTAACGAGTGCCACACCTGGATCCACCTGTCCTGTGCGAAGATCCGCAAGTCCAATGTTCCGGAAGTGTTTGTCTGCCAAAAGTGCCGGGACTCCAAGTTCGATATCCGACGTTCCAATCGTTCCCGAATGGGCTCCCGGAAGCTGTTTCTGGACTGATTTGGAGCTGGCCAGGAGATAGGCGGGACTGGAAGGGCCTGGGCTCTGTGGCTTCCCTTAGTTGAGCACAGAACTCCCGGCTTTGGTGCGGGCAGACCCTGCCACTCAGGTGCCTAAGCAAAGGACTAGTTGTCCAGATAAAACTGTACATAGCCAGTGAGCAGATAAAATGGTGGCCAAAGCTGCTGCTCCAGCTGTGTTCTCTGTACCGGAGACAGACTGAGCACCAGGTCTCCTTGAGCTGAGTGCGGGCACAGGATCGTTAGCCAGTTCCCACCGTTGGGAGCCGTGCTAGTCGGCAGTCCTGTCTGTGCTCGGGAGTGGAGTTGTTCTGTTTCCCTGGCCTGTGTTTATTCTCCAGTGTTGGTCTATTATCACAAGTGTCTATACAGCAGCCGTCCAAGTTGTCTGCCCCTTTGTGATCTCATTGTCCCTGCCTTAGTTGTACTTACTGGGCTAGGGAGTTGCTTCCTTAGAGGTCTGGTGTCCCCAAGAGGAGCCCTTGGTGGTGGGTGAGCGGTGAGTCTTTGATTTTCACTGTTTGTTTGAAGGGACAGTATGTACCCACTTCTCCACAGAGCAGAGTTGTGGGTGGAGGTTGTCCTGTGTTCATAACTAAGTTCTTGTTTTGCACGATGTAAAAAAACCATTTTTTCGCACGATACAGCCCAAAGTATTTGCCAGTGTCTTCCTACTTGCCCTTTGTCTGCCGTTGGTGGTCTGTGCCCCAGGGTGCCTAGCACCACCCTCTGTGGAATCACTTGATTTCTCTGTTCCTCATCTGCTCCAGTAGCAGCCCCCAGATGACGCTGTCCTCAGGACCTATGAGCTGTTCGTTTAGATGATGGTTAGAAAGAATCCAAGGGCGTCCTGCAGGGACTGCCCTCCGTGCACACAGACTGGCCTGCTGGGTTCCTGGGGCAAGGCGCGAGTTTGGATTAGTGCTGTAACATCAGCTTGCAACAGTGTGCAGAGTTGGAAAGGTGTGACCCAGAGCTCTGGTCTGGGTGAGGGCTGCCCCACACCTGGACACTGGTGGTCTTAGGGCTGGAACAGAGAGGGAGCGCTGTGACTCTCAAGGGCCCTTGTTGTTCAGCACTTCCGATGCTTGTTCTCGGCAGTGTTTGGCAAAGCAGTGGGTGTATTTCTTAAGTATTGTTTCTTGTTAGGCATGAGACAGGGAAGAGTACCCAAGTAGGTCCCGTTTCTTCCCCCTGTGTAACACCTTTGCAGGGTCACCAGACTTTCATTCCTCCACAATATCTTAAACACCAAAGGAGCTCAAACTGTAACTTGGCTAGTCAGAGCCCTTCTTGGGGGAGGGAAAGGAGTGGGTCTCAGTATCTCTCACGCTTGTCCAGTTTAAGTAACTGTCTTAGTTTTTTGTTTGTTTTTAAAAGTCCTGTTGCTCATATTAAAGTACAGAGAAATACTCATTGCTGAAGCTCAGTTGGTCGCGCAGATCTCAAGGGAGAACTCTGCTATAGTGAAGGAGCTATTGTCTGGCTCTGACTGGAGTGAATACCCAGGACAAGTTAGAGGAATTTGCCAAAGACCTGCCCCATGACAGTACTTGTCCAGTGTCCTCACCCTGAGAAAAACCAAAGTTCCAGTAGGTGTTTTTCGTTTTTTTTTTTTAAGTGCATTTGAGAATACGTGGTTTTGTTGTGGTTTGGTGTGGAAGGCCATTGTTTGTGCTCAGAGATTTGATAGCTCTGGGATACAGTGACACTCATCTCAATTTGTTTGCTTGCTTTGTGTTTTTAAGGGGAGCTTTCCCTGTGGGTGGTTTGGGTGTAGATTGAGCTGGGCAGCTGTCATTAGCTTCTTTATGCAAACTGGGCATGACCCTTCTAGGGCCTCCTGGTTGATGCTAGTGATGTGAGGGGAGGGAAAGGTATCACCTCCAAAGTAGACCCCTCCCATTGGCTTTGGCCAGACCAGACACAACATCGTTTACATGGTTCTGTGTAATTATAAAGTTTATGTGTATAAAGCAAGCTGTTTCTGTGAAACTGTATATTTTGTAAATAAAGATATTGCTACTTTGAGGTTGGTGTCTCCTGAGTTATCCTGTGCTGAAGGACACTGAGCGTCTTCCCAGTCACTTACCCGGGTGGTGACTCTGGCAAAACTGACTTGGTTTTGGCATTTAGCACAATGAAAAGGACTGCTATTCCTGGTCCGCTTCCCCAGTTAACTGCTAGCCAGTGTAGCTTACTGACAGGCTTCAGCACTAGGCAGAGGCAGGCGGATCTCGAGTTTGATGCCACCTGGTCTACAGAGCAAGTTCCAGGAAAGGCTCCAAAGCTACACAGAGAAACCCTGTTTTGGAAAAGAAAAAAGGCTTCTCTTGTTCCTCAGTCACTCTGTCTCCACCAAAGGTGTGCCCACCCCCGGATTTACCTGTGCTTCAAAGCTACAGCCTTTCTGCTCTGCAAGTTTGGGATTGGAACTTTCCTTGTCCAGGTGACAGGCCTTTAACTCCAGCATTTGGTAAGCAGAGAGAGGCGGATCTGAGATGGGGTGCGTTTGCAGTGCTAGACTCCTGTCCCCCAAGTAGCCAAGAGAGCACCTCCCGTGGGTACCCCCTTTATCTGGGAGGCTGATAGGGGAATGTGATGGGTTCCAGGCTAGCCAGTCTCTGTTACTGTTTTTAAAAAGGCCCAACTCCTACCGCCTACTAGCACCTCGGGGAGCTTTAAAATATTAGCTGAGTTGAGGGTTGACACCTCTGGTCCAGGTTTCCAAGGTTAATAGGTCTTAAACTCTAGGAGGCAGGGAGCAGAGCAAGTCAGGTCCCAGCCCCCGCAGCCCTGCAGGCCCCGCCCCTCAAGCTCCGCCCCTAGGGCCGCGTACTGCCATCTTTGTTAGGGGCAGCGGGCTCATCGCCGAGATGCCGAAGTCTTGCGCGGCCCGGCAATGCTGCAACCGCTACAGCAGCCGCAGGAAGCAGCTCACTTTCCACCGGTGAGGGATGGGAGGCCGGGACCCGACCCTGTGGAGCAGTTACAGGCCCCAGTGCACCGGGCGGGAGCTCCGGGAAGTCCAGGGTGTGCGGACGAGGTGGATCGGGACTGCAGGGAGGGGACGGCTGGGGCGTCAGCGGTTGTTCCCACAGCCTCAAAGCCCGAATCCAGCCAGCCTCTCTTAGTGCAGGCTTGGGCTAACCCATCTCACCTGGAAGCATTAGATGCTCAGTGTAAACAGGCTGAGCGTGGGTGGCGTCTGGCCGTGTCCCTATGCTGGCCCCTTGCTGCCTGCGTCACCTCGAGGGAGGCCCAGGCGGAGGTACATGGTCTGGAGGAATGAGCGCCCTCCAGGATGGCCAGGCCGCATGGGCTTTCTTTGGTCGTGGGAAGGTGGTGAATACTCAGCCTTGTAGTCCCAGGACTCCTTTCCCCAGTCCAGCTCGTGCGTAGCCCTTTCCAGGGGCGCTAGCTTCGAGCAATGTCTGCCTCCAGCGCAGTTCACCAAGGCCTGGCAGCCTGCGCGCACAGGGTGCTCTCCACCCCCCGCGGGGCCCCAGTACACTGTTTCACTGCTTCTACCACGGAAAAATGCACACATCAGTTGGCAGCCCACAGAAGGCTCTCCACTGGCACCCACTTCCAGTCTCTTCTCACCTGCCCACAGAGAGATAGCCTGCCGCTAGAGTGGACTGCTGGGGCCATTACTTAAGGTTTGAGCCTTAAGTAATGGAAATCAGCGACTCTCTCTCTCTCTCTCTCTCTCTCTCTCTCCCCCACATCCCCACCCCCCTCCTTCTTTCCACTGTTGCCGAAGTCATCCTTGCCCCACATGCGCAATTGGGTTCTTTTCTGCATAGTATTCCACTGAACATGTGTCAGAAATTGTGCTCTGCAAATGAAGGGCCTCTTGGTGGCTGCATGGGCAGTTATCTAGGGACCTCTGTCTCCTGGTCATGTTGCTGTGTACTCGGGGACAGTCACCTCCATTCACTCTTGCCGTTTTCTTTCTTCATTTTTTTAAAATAATTTTTATTTCATATGCATTCATGTTTTGCCTGCATGTATGTCTGTGTGAAGGTGTCCAGTCCCCTGGAACTGGAGTTATAGGCAGTTATAAGCTGTCATGTGGGTGCTGGGAATTGAACCCCAGGTCCTCTGGAAGTTAAGAGCCAGTGTTCTAAGCCATGTCTCCAATCCCCACCTTTGTTTTTAAATTTTTATTTTATTTATTTGTGTGTGGGCACAGATGCACAGTGCAGGAGTGGAGGTCATAGGACAGCTTCTAGAGTTGGTTTCATCCGTCCACCGAGTAAATCATGGGGACCAAACTCAGGTCATTAGACTTGGCAGCAAGTGCCTTCACCAGCTGAATCATCTTGCTGGCTCTAAAATGTTTTTTTTTTTTTTTTTTTGTTTTTTTGTTTTTTTGTTTTTTTTTCCCTCCAAGACAGGGTTTCTCTGTAGTTTTGGAGCCTGTCCTGGAACTAGCTCCGTAGACCCGGCTGGCCTTGAACTCGCAGAGACACACCTGCCTCTGCCTCCGGAGTGTTGGCCTAGAATGTTTTTATTAGCATAGTCATCACAGACACTGGTAGGTTCCTAATGACTTTTTTCTTCTGTGTGCATTCCAAGCTTTGATTACTAACCCGTGTCCTTCCTCCTGCCTGCGTGTGACCTTTCTCTCTGGCGGTGTTGCTCCTACTTTTTTGAGAGAGCAGAGGTCTTGTGTAGCCCAGGCTGGTTTTAAACTGGGTCTTCCTGCTGGAATTCCAGGCCTGCACCACGGCTCAGTTCTTGCTTGGGCTTTGCCTTTGTCTTACCTGACTTCTCACTAGCTTCTGACCAGACTGGTCTTTTCCCCAGAGTCCTAGGACACATCTGACCTCTGTCCCAGATCGCCCTTGTCAGTCTCCTCGGCCGAGTCCTCCCCACTTCCCACACTGAGTGTTGACGTGTTCAACAGGGAACCAGAGTGCTGAAGTCTCCCAGGCTGGCAGGTTCTGTAGGGACATCCCCGGGCACATGTGCCCATCCGCCACGCCTGTTCTTGGGCAGTCCGAAGAGCACCTTGAACACCTAACATTCCAAACTTCTGTTCACCCAAACCTCCTGTCCTCCATGGCAAACATGAAGTTCCTTCCTTCCCATTGCTTCATGATCCACAGGTAAACCTTGAAACCTGGCCTTTTCCTTCCTTTTTATTTTTTTCTTTTGTTTTGAGACAAGTCCTTGGCTGGCCTTGAATTGCTAAGTAATGAGGTTGGTTTGGAGCTCACCTGCCTCTGCCTCCCGAGTGCTGAGATTAAAGGCACACAGCACCACTGCCCAGCTGTTGTTCTATTTTTGACACGAGGTCTCATTCTGGTACTCCAGGCTGTCCTTGAATTCAAAGTGGTCCTCCTGCCTCAGTCTTCCCAGTGCTCAGATTGCAGACTTGAGTCGCTAACTTAGCATTGCCTTGCTTTCAGTATCTTTCCCCCATCTCCAGCACTTTCTCCTGCTCGGCCCTGGTTCTCATTGCAGCCCGGGTGGACACAGGCTGCCTTCCCTTCCCTTCTCTGGCACCTACAGACATCTCACCGAAATAAAGCCCCGTGTCACGTGGTCCTTTGTGAAGGCCACCCACTTGCTGCAGGGTCTGTTCAGGTGTCACCTTGCTAAGGCTGTTTTCAGCCGCTGCAGCCCTCACAGTCCCCTCAGCTTGCTTTGCTGCCGTTTGCCACGTAGACTCCTGAAGGGCAGGGACTTGATCCTATCCACTGCCACGTTTTGGCAGGAAATCGGGACCTGGCCAGAGGTGAACTTTAAAAAAAAAAAATTATTACTTTTCTTTTATGTGCATTAGTGTCTTGCCTGCACATGTCTGTGAGGGTGGATTTCCTGAAACGAATTACAGAAGAGTTGTGAGCTGCCATGTGGCTGCTGGGAATCGAACCCCTGGTCCTCCGAAAGAGCATTCAGTGCTCTTAACCACTTAGCCCTCTCTCCAGGCCCAGCAGTGAACTCATGAAGGAACGACAGTTGCTGGCATGTGCTGTGGAAATTCAGCTCTCTTGAGCTCTTCTATCATGCTCATGATCCTGGGTTTCATATATGTGCTGATAACAGCCTTGGTGAGTGTCCGGATTTTAGGGTAAACAAAGTGGACTACTGAGTTCCTAACGCTGGATCATGGAATGCTGTGCCCATAGGTTCCCGTTCAGCCGCCCGGAGCTCCTGAAGGAGTGGGTGCTCAACATCGGCCGGGTCAACTTCAAGCCCAAGCAACACACGGTCATCTGTTCTGAGCACTTCAGACCTGAGTGCTTCAGTGCCTTCGGGAACCGCAAGAACCTCAAACACAATGCCGTGCCTACCGTGTTTGCTTTTCAGAACCCCGCACAGGTAAGGTGGTCTGACGTCTAGCCAGTGGGACTGTCTGTGTGCTGAATGGGGGGGGGGAGCTTAAAAAGAAGCTGGGTCTGGGGTGTAGCTCAGCTGGTAAGAGGATGGAAGCGGCCCTGGGTTCAAGCCTTCGCACTGCATAAACTATGGTGCTGCAGGCCTGCCTGTAATCCCATAATGTGGAGCCAGCCTGGGGTACACAAGACCCTGTCCCACCCCCACCCCCCAGAGAGAAGAAAAGTAATTCCAAACACTTTTAATACTAACATGCGCTTGCTGAGGCCTGGGGCTGCCGTTCCCTTGGTAGAGGTGCTTGCCTAGCATGCACGGAGCCCTGGGCTAGATCCCCAATGCTGCTCAGTCTAGGCTGTGCATGTGTGAGATCCTGCCATTCCAGAGGTGGAGGCAGGAGGATCAGAAGTTTGGTCATCCTTGGGGTTTGAGGTCAGTCTGAGGTACGTGAGAGCCTGTCTCACAAGAAACCCAGGTGTAATCTCAGCATTTAGGAGGCAGAGGCCGGAGGATTGCCACAAACTCCAGCCTGAAGTATCTAGTGCGTTCTAGGCCATGTTTATGGTGACAGGGTGGAGGTTACGGCTCCTAGGTGGGAGAACCAGGGCCAGTGGTCAGAAGCTGGGAGAGATCTGAGCAGGTCCACTTCACAGTCCTCAGTGCCCCCAGGCTAAGCTGGTAGCAAGAAGCTGCAGATGTGTGCGCTGCCAGCAGCTAGCAGGGACTTCAGATCTGCATGACCTTTTGATGACAGGGCACCATAGGGCCAGTGTTCACCCAGGATGGTTACCAGGCTCCAAGGTGATGCAAAGGAGTCAGGTCCTTGGAGCTATGGGGACCTGTATATCTAGTGAAGGCAAGAGTGAGCACAGCTGGATTCAGTTGGTATTTCTAGTTGTGCCCTGCTTCAGGCTGAGCAGGGGGACGTGGCTGTACCAGGCCTCTGTCTGGCCCACGGTTAGGTCCCACTGTGTCCTGCCTGAGCGACAGCCGTGTCTTGCGGCTGGTGAGGGAGAGATGCTGCCTCTTGTGAGTGCACCGGCTCTCCACACACCCCAGGGTTGCAGTGGAGGGCAGTCAGGCAGTGCACTCGCAAGCAGAGTTTAGTGAGCGCCGAGAGAGTATCTGGAGAAAAGCAGAGCTAGGTTTGAGTTCAGGATGCTTGCTTTCTCAGAGGGAAGCTGTGGCCTCAGGCTTCCCTGCCCTCTGGCATCAGGCTCAGTGGGTCATAGGCTAGAGCCCTGGAGTTGGTGGGAGGCAGGCTCTTACTGCGGATGCACAGGACTTGGCTGCAGCCTCCGGGCAGGGATTACTCAGGGATGGACAGTGGCAGCTGCCTGAGGATCCGGTGTCTGCCTGCTCAGCCAGCCTGACTCCGCCTGCTGTATCCAGGTCTGTCCTGAGGTGGGGGCTGGTGGGGACCGCACACTGGAAGAGCTTCAGCCTCCAGACACTGAAGGCCCTGTGAAACAGGTAAGACCCTGGGTACAAGCTGGTCTCAGAAATGCCCCAGAGGACCCGAGAGAAGACAGGATCAGAGCCTCTCCTAAGACCACCATCGGGATTTCACAAGGGGAAATGGGGGAAATGGGGCTGGGGCTAGACCAGAAGGGTAATGGGCATTGTGACCCCAGCTCAGAAGCCTTCCTGCTGGGGACACAGGGCCACACCTGGACAGCTCTTACTACTGACCTCTGTCCTCAGGTCTTACCAGAGAGAACAGAAGCAATGGAGGCTTCTGGCCTGCCAGCCGGCCCCATGGGGTTAGAACGGCCCTTCCCGGGACAGCCGTCCGATCACAGCTATGCCCTTTTGGACTTGGATACCCTGAAAAAAAAACTCTTCCTCACGCTGAAGGAAAACAAGAGGCTCCGGAAACGACTGAGGGCCCAGAGGCTGCTGCTTCGGAGGACATGTAGCCGCCTGCGAGCGTATAGAGGGGGACAGCGGGGACCGCGGGCCAGACGGTCAGCACAGCAGAACTGAGCCCAAGTAGGCCCTGGGATGTGGGGATGGTGGCGACACCCTTGCAGGAAGTGGTTTTCGTCTCTGCTGTGCACATTCCTACCACTAGTGCTGCAAGGCACCTTGAGACTGGATGGATAGGATGCCCCGACAGACAGTCGTCAGGGGAGGGCCCAAGTGCTGGGGAACCAGGCACAATCTTGGGTCTCCTGAGCTGAGGATGGCAGCTGTGGGCCTGTCTTGTAACAGTGACCAAATGTTAGGAGTTGTCGCAGCCCTGCCAGAGACAGTACCCCGAGGGAGAGGTGGTCCCAGGAACACAGTTAGTCTGTGGGGTCCTTCTCACCTTCCCAGAGGAGCCGCTCTGAGGACAGGGCAAGGGTCTCCCACATCAGCCTGTATTTCTGATGACTCTGGCCTGGTCTGTGTAAATCTGGAATAAACGCTTTGAACTCTATTTAAGGCCTGCTGCTTTCACCTTTTCCTGATACAGGAGAGACAGGCTGTGACTACCGTACCACAGGACTGACTCAAAATAACTAAGCAGATAAATAAATGAATGTGGGGTGGGGCTGCAGAAACATCTTCTCCCAGTGGTTAAGAGTGCTGGCTGCTCTTTCAGAGGCTCCAGGTCCGGCTCCTGGCACCCACATGACATCTTATCACCATCCAACTCCAATTCTAGATGGTTTTTGTTTCTTTTTTGCCCCCTTCTGATCTCTGAGGGCACCCTGTAAATACATGGTGCACACATGCAAGCAAAATACCCATACACGGGCTGGAGAGATAGCCCAGATGTTAAGGGCTAGACTCACTACCAAGAATACAGACTATCTAGACATGAAGACTGCTTTAAAAAGTGAAAACATTAAAATATCTGAGTAGAGGTGCACACCTGTAGTTCCAGCACTCAGGGGGCTGAGGCAGGAGAATTAGGAGTTTTGGGCCAGTCCGGACCACACAGCCAGACCATGATTAAAAAGCAAACACAAAATCTTCTGTCTAATTTCCTTATTTTGAGGTTCTATGTCTCAGGTAAACCTGAGTGTGGAATGGAAGCCAATGGTCCAAGCTGAAGCAGCAGGGGGTGGGGTGGGGGGACAGGTCTAGGGCACTGGAGCTGGTTCCTAGCCCTTTCTAAACACACACACACTGACTGCAGGTCAGGTTTATTGTTGGGCAGTGCCGCCACAATCAGCTTCACACAGAAGGGGCAGCGGTGCCCAGGGAGCCACAGGCCACTGAGTCGGGCTCATGCAACAGTGCAAACCGCACATCAGTCTGGGGCAAAGAAAAGGCCTCTTAAAAAAAAAAAACAAACAAAAAACGGAGATAAATATTACAGAACTGAATGCTCTTAGAAACTGAAGGGCTATGAGAATGGGTGAGGCAATGTCTGCCTTCAGCAGTTACTGCTGTGGACCAGGGTTAGAGTCAGCGCCGGTGTCACACCTGCTCAGAGGGGTAGAGCTTGCAGTGACAGCCAGCAAGTGTGCAATGCACTAGAAGGGGGCTGGGAACTGAGACTCCTTAGAAGGAACCTTGTGAGAGCCTGGCCTGGCAAGCAACAACACCGCCTGCTGGGCACTCACTAGAGGTACAGGTATCTGGGCCAGCCTTTGGCCCACACCCAGGAATTGGCAAACTTCCCCACTACCTGCAACTCTTCCAGCACTGCCCTCTAGAGGAGTGGCTGCAGGCAAGGCAAGGCTGATGTCTTGTGGGTGGGGTGAAGGGGCTACTGGGCAGGATCTTTTTTCAGCACTGTGGGCAGTATGCCTGGACAGTGCACCCTGGGACCTGGGGTCTCCCCTCTCTGTCCCAAGCCAGGGCCTGGAGGAATGGTTTGAGAAGCTCTGGAAGTGGGAAGAAAGAGACTAGTTTCCAAACCTGTTGTTTTCGGATAAAAAGCAGTTTTATAAACCCACAGTCCTCTCCAGTCCACTCTGTAATGTTCTAGAAGAGAAAGGTGGCTTGTGGAGTCTACTGAGCAGCACGCGCCACACCTTCCTTTTCATGTTTCCCAGGTGCAGCGTGGACTTCAGGAAGAACAGTCCATGTGTGAGGATGTCCCAAATGCCTCCCGAGAGTGGCTGTGCATGGCCATTCACGAGGACCGGGTTGGGGTGACCTCGAGTCGGTTCAGGCGCTGTCCTCCAGGAACATGATCCTTGGGAAAGATGTGGCCATGCTGTGGTCTGGCCAGGGTGGGGCTCCGCAGTCCTTGCCCACAGCACCCACGAGGCTAGGCTGTCTGCATGTCCCATCACATAATTGATACAGTGCCACCTTCTTGAGGGATAAACAAAAAACATCTCATGTCTGGGTTTTCCCTGCTCCAAATTTGTAGACTCCCCGGAAAGTATTTTGTAGCCTTTTTACTCAGGGTTCCAAGTGGTTTATCCGTCTGTGTCGATTCTGTGAGCTGGAAAGAGAAGCACAAGTCAGGGCAGCAGGACAGGTGCGCTTCCTCCACCTCCCGCATCGAGGCCGGGCTGGGAGCAGCTGCGTTTCCTGTGTTCTGAGGCAGGGCTTTTCTTTGTAGTCCACGGTTGGCCTAGACTTCAGACCCCTGCTTCCTCCCACCACCCCCAACCTGAAGCACCTGCTTCTGCACCACCCCCAACCTGAAGCACCTGCTTCTGCACCCAGGTCGAAGGGTCACTTCCACACAGCTGTGGCAAGAATGGTCATCCTACCCCCATCTAAAAGTTCTGTGTGAGTGTTCTGCCTGAATATATGTATGAACCACATGCATGGTTGGTGCCCATAGGCAGAAGAGGGTGTCAGATGCCCTGAAACCAGTCACAGATGTTTGTGAGCCACCGTGTGGGTGCTGGGAACTGAACCTGGGTCCCCTGCAAGAACAAGAAGTGCTCTGAACTGATGAGCCATCTGTCTAGACTTTTTGCTTTTCTTTTCAAGACAGGGCTTCTCTGCATAGCAGCCCTGGCTCTGGCTGTTCTAGAATTTCCTCTGTAGAGCAGGCTGGCCTCAAATTCTCAGAGATCTGCCTGCCTCCCAAGTGCTAGTTTTTTTTTTTTTTTTGGGGGGGGGGTCTTCTTGTTTTTCAAGACAGGGTTTCTCTGTAGCTTTGGAGCCTTTCCTAGAACTAGCTCTTATAGACTAGGCTGGCCTTGAACTCACAGAGATCTGCCTGCCTCTGCCTTTTGAATCCTGGGATCAAAGGCGTGTTCTACCACCACTTGGCTAGGTTTTTGTTTTTGTTTTTTTGAGTTTTTGAGTTGAGCTTCACTATGTAGCCCAGGCTGACTTGGAACCCAGGACCCTACTAGCTCAGCTTCTTGTAGTACCACACCTGGCCAGAAGCGTGCTCTAACTCCACCTGTGACAAGGATAGCTGTCACTGAGGAAGCTGTATGGGAAGGGGGGCACCAAGGGCACCACTCACACTGCTTTGGTATCCTCAGGGCCTCACTGTCGGGCACCATCACCTGGTGCAGCACGCCTCGGAACTGGTACAGCACTCGCAGACTCTTCTCCTCCCCAACACACGGGTCATAGAACCCTGGCAGCCCAGCCTGCAACAGAGGGTTGCCCTCAAGGCCTGCTCTGCTCCTTTCTGCCACCAACGGGGCACAACATGCACGAGGAGCTTGATGAAGGAGATTAGAGTTGTTTACTTAGGCAGCGCTAGACTGCTTTCTCTCCTGTCCAGTCTGAAGCCCACCAGACACGGCCAGCTGAGTCCACACCCTTTCTGGAACTTGCAGATAAACAGAATGCAAGTGCCAGGAAGGCAGGTGTGGGCTACTCAGTGGTCACTTTCGGGTGAATTTTAGGGCCCATGGGAGCAGAGGTGATTCCAACACAGAAGCTCTCCAGACTGAGGAAATGGTCACTGCAGGCCTGACCTTCCCGTCACGTGGAGCTGCACCCCAGTCTGCCTTCTCTTGTAGATCCTGGGAACAGGTGGCCTTGGTGACCTAGTTGTGTACCTTGGAGGCCTCAGTGAGGATGAGCTTGGAGTCCTTTACCAGGCACTGCAGCGGGACGGTCACGTCAATCACCTTCACTCGCTCATTCTTCCTGCTCTTGTCGTTGACAAACTTCCCGTACCAAGCGTTCACGATGATGAGCCCTGAGGACAGAGCGGCAGGGGTGACACAGGCTGTCCTGCCAGACCCCAGTGCCCAGCCCACAGAGGGTGTGTCCGCTCACCCATTCTGGACTCTTCTGCTTCGATTATTCTCCGGACAGACTCCTGCATCAACCGCACCTTTGAGAAAAGACGAACATGTCGGGGACCCTGGACTGTTTTGGTCAGAGCATGACAAACACCCAGTTTGTGTCCATGTCAAGATGTCTGCTCAGGGACTGCAGGGAAAGGAGCACAAGCCTTAAGCTCAGCTCACCCACCTGTCTGAAGCCCTCAGCCCCATTTGAGGCAGTGTTGGGGAGTCACCTGACAAGACAGAACCCTACACAATGACCCCAGTGGAAGAGACAGCACCTTTTCTCAGTAATTCTGCACATGGAGTCCAATGAAGGATGAGAAATTACCGAACACACAGCCAGTATTTCAAAAGAAATAAAAAGCTCCATAGTGATGAACTTCAAGGCTAATCTGGCCTACATAACAAGTATGAGGTCATCCCGAGTGCTGTGAGGTCCCGCCTGAAGACAGACACTTTATGTGAGCAGCTGGACCCCACTTTCCTTGAGAAGGACCTGTGCTCTCTGTGGAACCATTCAGCTGGGTAGGGCTGTGTGCTGCCCCTCAAACGAGCAAGTTTGCCTGGGGACATGCGTGGCCTCATGCAGTTTCTCAGTCACGTGCCTTTGCAGTCCTTCCTCTGGTCACAAGAACCCCATGGTACCCTGCTGTTCAGTCATGATGCTTCTGTTCCCTCACCCCCCCCAACAGGAAGTACGTAGAGGAAGAAGAAGACAACCCTGCCACTTCACAAACCTTGTCTGGCCCTGAAGGGCTGTATTCATCTCAAGGCACAGACCAGAGTCTCCCACAGGTCACAGAAAGGCAATGGGGTTGTAAAATGCTGGGGAAGAGAAGCCCTTGGGCTCTGGGATTAACGCAGGGGAAGGAGTTTCCTCCGCAGTCCCAGTTTCAGCAGGATGGGTTAGAGAAGGGGACAGAGGAGGCTGTCCTGGGTCTGGACTCTGCACAGCGGCAGTGGGACACTCACAGCAGCTTCTGCCTCTTGTTTCTTCTGCAGGATGTCACTGGCTGTGTTCTCCCTTTGCTTTTCCAGTTCCCTTTCAGAGAGAAGCAGGGCACAAGTGACTCTACGGTGAGCAAACTGCGCCCTCTGCTGGACAGAGCCCAGCATGCAGTCTGCGATGTAACTGGATTTCTACTTCTAGAATTTAGAAGACACTTTCAAAAACAATCCCAGGTCAGCCTTTGAGCTGCAGGTCTGTGCATCTCCCTTTAGTTTGAGATCACCTTCCCTGTCCACCTCCTCCATGGAACCTCCCAAACTGCTGTCCTTAGGAGCAGGCAGAGACAATTCAGACTACTTTGGATGCACAGATATGCCCACTCCTACAGCAAACAGAGGGACTCAGGGGTCAGCCCACACAGTGCTGCCAGATGAAGGACATTCTTTGCTCCAGGTTTTAAACATCCATGGAAACTCGGCCCCTACACTAGTAACAGGTCACAGGCAGCTAGAAGAGGGATACCCTGCCTCCCACTGAACCTTAGTGCCCCAGTGTTTCTGAGGCTAACACGGGGCCTTCTCCATCACTTGAGTTTCTGAGGGATGCTTGGACTCAGTTTTGACTGAGGGGAGGGGCTCCCTACAAGAAATTTCAAAGCTAGGTCTATTCTGTGGTTTCCATGACTACAGTTAGAGTCACACCAAACAGACCCATTCCACTTCAAGTTCAGCACCAGGGTGGGAGGTCTAGGATAGAAGAGAGGGAGACAGCATTTGTGCCGGTCCTGTTTGAAGCCAATTTTATAAAGCATATCGGGTCATTTCTGAGGGTGGGACTGACTGGCCAGAAGGGAGCAACCTGTGGCTGCAGCTGTCAACAGTGACAGGACCAGGACCCAGACACCACACTTGCACTTCCCCAGCATTAACCTGTCCTTTTTCTAGGGGACACAGTCTGCTCTCCAGCTTAGAGGAGACCGAGGTAGAGGTTCTTAGTGCGAAACTCACTTCTCTTTCTGAGCCCTGAGGTATGGTTTGATGATCAAACGGTGCATTGCTAAGTAGATCACTAGTGGTCCCACGGTGGCATAGAAGACGGCACTGGGGAGCAGCTGGTCCGTCAGGTGGATCGGGAAGAAGTAGGTCTGACTGGCCCTGTTCAGCCTGCAGGAAACACAAGGACACACATAGAGTGTGTCAGGTCCCACGGAGCAGCCATGGGGGCTCAGCCATTGCATGCCAGCTCCAAAGCTGAGCTGATTACCAGTGAACTTGACCACATATGAAGACTAGGACTTGGGACTGGAGAGATGGCTCATGGCTACGAGCACTCGTTGCTCTTCCAGAGGACCCAAGTTAGTTTCCCAGCACCCCACACTGGATAGCTCACAGTTGCCTATAACTCCAGTTCCTAGGGAGTTATATGTAGATAAGTATGCAGATGCCCTCTGTTAGCCTCCAAGGGCATCTGCATACTTGTATACATATAAACAGACATTCACACAGAAGACACAAATTTTTTTTTTTTTTTAAAAAAAGGAAGACAGGGTTTCTCTGTAGCTTTGGAGCTTCTCCTGGAACTAGCTCTGTAGACCAGGCTGGTCTTGAACTCAGAGATCTGCCTGCCTCTGCCTCCTGAGTGCTGGGGTTAAAGGTGCGTGCCACCACTGCCTGGCTAAGACACAAAAATCTTAAAAATAAGTAACTAAATAACAGAGGCTTTATTCATGCTTTGAGACATTGTTCAGACTGTCCCTGAACTACTAGGATCCTCTTGCTTCAGTTTCCCTTAGTTGGTGCCACCGGGCTGGGCTTCAGATTAGTGTTTATTAAATATATTTTTTAAAGATCCATTAATTAATTAATTAATTAACTAATTAATTATGTACAGTGTTCTGTCTGTATATATGTCTGCAGGCCAGAAGAGGGCACCCAATCTCATTACATGATGGTTGTGAGTCACCATGTGGTTGCTGGGAATCGAACTCAGAACCTTTGGAAGAGCAGCCAGTGCTCTTAACCTCTGAGTCATCTCTCCAGCCCGTGTTTATTATATCTTAAAACAAAGTGCACTGTGAAGACGTGGCACTCGGACTGGATTAATACAAAGCGGAATGGTCAATAGGTAGGCGGGATTTCCAAGCAGAGAGGGTACTGGGAGGAAGAAGGTGGAGACACCAGGAGACTCTGAGGAAGCAGCATGGGCGGTACAGGGTAAAGGTAACTGAGCAAACGTAAAAGAAATGGGGTACGAGATAACAAGCCATATAGATTAAAAGATATGGGTTAAGTTATAAGAGCTAGTTAGAAACAAACCTAAGCTACCAACCGGGCATTTATAATTAAAAAAAATTCTCCGCATTGTTTTTGTGAGCTGGCAGTAGAGACGCACTACACAAACACACGGAAGTTCTGACAGCAGTGGACAGGTGAGCATGAGCACAGGGCGCGCGCATGTTTCCCACTGCATTGCTGGCTGCCTTGGCAGAACCCAGGACCTTGTGTGTGCTAAGCACACACTGCCCCATTCAGCTACCCACTTAGGTATGGATGCAAGAATGCATTTGTTTAAGACAAGGTTTCCTTATGCAGCTCAGGCTACCCTGGCGCTACATAGCCCAGGCTTGCCTTAAGTTTGTAGCAATACTCCCACCTCCGCTGGTATTAGAGGCATGAGAACCCACTCTTGACTCAAGCAGTATTCATCTTTCCTTTCTGTCCTCTCTCCATATTCCTCAAGCAATACACTGAATGTGTTTTTTTTAAAATAGGTCTTATTGTGTGTTCGTGGCTAGAACTCGCGATGTATCTGAGGATGTAATTCCTCCTGAGGATGGAATTAAAAGCGCGCGCGCGTACACACACACACACAAAGCACAAGCATGCACTAGCTACAATGATTAAGCAATACACTCTTAGTGAACTAGATTATGAAAATACAACATCAAATTTGTAAGATGCAGTAGACTGTATAAATGGGCTTCACTGTCGTAAGATGTTGTTATGAGAAAGGACCCAAGCCTGGCGCACCTTTAAGTCCAGCAGTGGGGATGCAGAGGCACTGGGATCTTTATGACTTTGAGGTCAGCACTAGCTATCTAGTGAGACCATGTCTTTAAAAACAAAAAGACAGAAAGGATACAAATTAACAAAAGGGTAACTACAAGAGGACAGGCAAGTGACAGGAACAAATGAATGCTAAGAAATTTCACACCAAGATAAAAGAAACACAATCCTTGAAACATGGTTTACAAAATAGCGAAGTTGACAGGTGAACTAGGAACATTTTAAAGTTCTATGTTTGTGAAAGAACTGAACTCATTTAGATTTGGGTCTCATTCCCAAGATTCCTCTTTACATACAAATATATCAAGGATCAGGGACATCCAACCAGCATAAAAATTCAGTTTGAAGGAGTTAGAGCAGCAGCTTAGTAGTTAAGACCAATATCTGGAGGCCTGCAGCTGCCCAGAACCCCAGCCCCAGGGGATCTGACTCCTTGGGCCTCTCAGAGCACTGGCACTCATGTGGACAGACCCACACATATATGAAAAATAATAAATCATTTAAAAAATTATTCATTTATTCATTTTATGTATGAGTGCTCTGTGTGCATGTACACCTGCAGGCCAGAAGAGGGCACCAGATGTCATTACAGATGGCTGTGAGCCACTGGGAACTGAACTAGGACCTCTGGAAGAACAGCCAGTGCTCTTAACTGCTGAGACATCACTCCAGTCCCAAAATAATAAGTTCTTTAAAAATTTAGTTTGGACAGTTTAATACTGTCACAGAGAACAGAGGGTGACAGGTGACACTGTCCCTGAGAAGCCAACTGGAAGTAAGTCATCACATCAGTGCGGAGACAGAGTCCAGCAGAGCGTGGTGTCCTCACCAGTGCCCTCCTCCAGATAAAAGAGGGTCAGCACGCAGATGAGCACTGGGACCCAGGAGTCCCAGCTCAGAGTGTAAAATGGTAGAGTGTCTGCAGAAACCAGTATTAATTAAAAAAATCATTTGATTCACATGCACAAATGTTTGCCTGCACGTATGAATGCATCATATGCATGCAGTCCCTGCAGAGGTCAGAAGGTTGTTTGCACTCACAGAATTTAGGACTCTTGCTGGACACATGTGCAAATAACCTTAAGTGTCATTCCTAAGGAGTTGTTCACATCTTTCTTTTCTTAGACAAGATCTTTCACTGGCTTCGGGTCCTGTCTAACACGAATGCCACATCAACAGCTGCCATACTGCACTGTCTGCACCTGTGCGACCTTTCCTCCATAATTGCTGATTCTGGTGGCTTAAATCCATACACGTGATATCCATGGATACAGAGGGGCACCATGTATATAAGCTAGAGATTTAGGAAGCAGGCCAAGATGGGGCCTTGAGGCAAGGACACTGGAAACACAGTACAGTCATCTCTTGGGAGTTAAGGACTCCATCCAGATACAAAACCGGTAGACGGTGACACTAAACACATAGGCCAGACTGCGTCACTTGTGGAAGTCTGCACAGACAAGGACTGCGCTCCACAGAGCCACCTCTGGGAGGCAGGAACAAAAAAAAGCAGGGCTCCAGCCTGTTGTTCAAGAATCCCGGTACAGAAAAGCGTAGGGAGGAAGCAGAGGCAGAAGAGGACAGACAGCTGCCCTCTGCTGGGAAGGATGATGTCCAGGTGGTTGAAGGAGGCCCAACTGCAATGCAACAGAAAAGTGAGCAAACCCAGAAGCTAGAAGTGTCTATGCCTGAGCTCCAGGACAGCCTTGGTTATATGAGATCATATCTCAAACAAAACATCAAAATCCCAAGCAAACTCAGACAGCACGACCGAGGAACCGGGCAGTGCAGAGGAAAGGGTGCACGTTCTTATGCTGCAGACAAGGAAAAATCTGATGCTGCAGATGCTTGTGGTGGTCCCAGGTGTGGATGTGGTCACTGGATAGGCCTGGTGAAGCGTGAGGGAGGAGAGCCTAGGCCTCTCCCAATTCACTGCTGGGTTATGCCCCTTGACCTCTGCTCATGCAGCTCAGAAGCAGGGGCACACTGAGGTTAGCAAGGGTCAGGCTCAACTTACTTGACTTTGAGAGACACCCCCTGCGGCACGCCAATGCTCACAGCAGCACCCAAGACGCTGTGTCGGGAGATCTTCCTCTCAGCTCCATACTCCACTATTGTCCCAAAGAAGCCTGCCCTGTGGGGGTACAGCACAGCTGCCGGCACATGCTTCCCTCTGCCTCCCTCCTGCCCCACACCCATCATCCATGAGGGCCAATGCCAGGATGGGACAATCAGGGAGCATCACAGGAGTGACGATGACACACAGGTGCCCACCACAGCTCCACCCCGAGGGCCCTCCACAGAGCTGGGTCAGGTCAGACTTACTTGAGGGACCCTTTCACCCGTGTCTGGTCATCATCCTGGAACTTGTGCTGATAGCTGATCAGTGCAAACGAGTGAGGGATCCCCAGCTGAGGGAGGAGGGTGCAAGGACGCCAGTTAAGCCTTACCATTCTGGCGATGATGCCAGCTGCCCATAGCTGCTGGGCACCTGCCTGTGGGAAGCTTCATCAGGGCAGGTGTGTGAACGTTTACCAGCAGTCAGTACAGCCACTACTGTGTAATGACACGCTGAGAGATGACAGTGATCTGTCACTGTGTAAATCTCACATAAAGTAAGTTCCAGAGACACCACTGGGGGACATGGTCTCACCATGGAATCCACTACTGACAGGAATGTTATGAAGCACACAACTGTAAGAGAACTGATTTCTAATGAAAATGCAGTTTACTGGCCTCTCATGAAAACACAAACCTCTGGTAACCCTGAGCTAGGACGAGGAACCCAGGACCTGCTTCCCACCAGCTTTTCTCTCTGCCCGGCCACAGGACTCAAGAGAACCATTCTGATAGGACATGAAATTGCTACTTCCTGTCAGATGATCTGAGCACAGCCACCTGGGAACATCCTCCTTCCTCACTAGAGGCCACAGTCACTGCTGCGTGTACCCAGAACTGCCCCACAGGGTATAGGGTTATACTGAGATACTTGCCTCAAGATGCACCTTCAGGAGACTGCATGTCCTCTACCCACCTGCAAGGCCACAGTGAAGTGGCAAGTCTTAGTGTCCCGGACGATGCTAGTATTCATGGCCGACTGGATGCCCCATCGCCACTGCAAGTAGCCCACGGTGTTCTTGTCCAGGTTCCGAGCTAGGACAGTGGTAAGGCCAGGCCGGATCCCACGGGATGAAAACTGCAGAGCACAGTTTGTCGTCACAAAGCTGGGGGTGGGGGACATAGACAGAAGGGTCCAGATGACACGGACTCTTAGCTGCTCCTTCTCTCAGCAAGGAAAGCAGCAGAGCAAGCCTGTCTTTCCAGGATCCTCCCTGGCGGCCCCACTCCCCACCATCCACTCTAGCAGAGCACTAAATGCTGTGTTTGGAGCCAACGGAAGGCAGTTCTGGTGACACTCTCAAACACAGTGGCTCAGGACAGTGCTCCCCAAACTCTGCTCAATGCTGAAGTCACCTGGCTGATGTGCAGCCATCAATAGTGGGCTCCTCTGTCAGGCATTCTGGTTTCTTCAGCACGGGCTTGGAGCATGAGCAGTCTCCAAGCGACATCAACTCATCACAAAGAGTAGCGCCACCTACCCCAGGCATACGCCACACAAGTCAAAGTCCTGGGTGGATCCCCAGCATGTGCAGTGCTTACACATACACACATACGCATACACTAAAAAGATTTTATTTTCTATGTTTTTATCTACATTCAGGTATGCGTGCCCTGTGTATGCCTGTCAGATCCTCTGGAACTGGGGTTGTAGATGATTGGGAGCTGATATATAGGTGTCAGGAATCAAACCCAGGTCCTCCACAAGAGCAACAAGTGCTCTTAAATGCTGCAGAGATGGCTTACTAATTTAAAAAACCTGCCCAGGGATCCTGATATTCACCATGCTGATGAGAACCAGCTTTCCAGGAAGGACTCTGAAGTCAGCTTCCAAGGAAGAGCAGCCCCACCTCCTGGTTAGAGGGAGGAGGCTGACAGACAACTGGTTCTGGTGTACAGCCCCAACGCTCACTGCTTGTTATCTAGCCATTTCTTTCTCGACTTTCTAAGCTCTAGAGATAACACTTGGGACATTAAGGTAACCATGACACTCTTGACACATTTTTTCCCCCCCGAGACATGGTTTCTCTGTGTGAACTCAGAGATCCTCCTTAAAGGCATGCACCACCACCACCACCCAGCAAACTCACTAACTTTTAATCAGGATTACTTTATACTCCCAGTAGCTTCCCTCAGCCAAATGACTAAAAAGAACCAATTTCTTAGTTTCCACGAGACCCAGCCATGCTAGAGAAAGGCTGCATTTTCCTGCTTCCCCTACAGGAGCCAGGGGAAGCAGCAGGGAGAATGTCATCGGTAGAGTTCCAAGAGAAAGCCAGAGAAGCCGAAAGAAGACAGGGATGAGAAACCAGGTTCTGTCCCAAAGGGAGGAAAACTGATCAGCAAGGCAGGCACTGGACAGAGATCGAGACCATTCCACAGGGCTGTCTGCTTTGGGGGCCAGATTCTCATATAGGCCAGAGCTTGGCCTCGATGAGCTACACAGCACAGGGAGGGTTTGAACTCCTGACCCTCCTGTTCCTACCCCTCCGACAATGGGATTACAGGCGTTTACAACCATGCTTGCCTTTCCCATTTTCTTTTGGAGACAGGGTCTTACTAGATTGTCTACACCAGTCTCAAATTTGTAACACTTCTGCACCAGCCTCCTGAGCAGTGGGGATCAGAGGCATACACCACTAAGTCTGGCTTTACCCAGCAGCTTTGTTTGCTCTGACACAAAGTCTTCTGTATTCTAGGATGACCTCAAACTCCACAAGAAGCTGAGGATGACTCTCAACTTCTGATCTCCCGGCCTCTACCTATCCTATCCCTGCCTGCAGTTAGGAATATTATGTTAAGGTCTGTGACTTTTGTTTATGTTGCGTTTGTTTAACACTGTGAAGCTGTGATTCTTTGCCTGTCTAGAACGCCTGATGGTCTAATCAAGATCTGAACGGCCAATAGCAAGGCAGGAGAAAGGACAGGCAGGGCTGGCAGGCAGAGAGAATATATAGGGGAGAGAAGTAGCCAGAGGAGGAGGACATCAGGGGCCAACAAGCCACAGAGCAAGAGTCAAAGTAAAAATCTATAGAAGAGAACAGGAAAAGCACAATGTAAGTTAAAAAAAGCTGGCAAGAAACAAGTCAAGCTAAGGCTGGACATTTCTAACAGTCTCCATGTGATTTATCTGGGAACTGGGTGGTGGCCCCCCAAAAGAGCCAAAAGCATCCTCCTACTGAACTGCGTCACCACACACCTGGTTTTATACAGCAACTTTAGGACTGAGCTTGGACTTGGCCACGGAGGAGGGAGCCCTGGAGGGAGACTGGCTGATCTGAATTCTGTACACGAGGACAGACTAGCTCTGGCTGGCTTGGAACTCGGAATGCAGACTACGCTGGCCTCAAACTCAGAGACCCATCTGCTTCTGCCTCCCAAGTGCTGGGGTTAAAGTTGTGTGCCACCACATCTGCCTCTCTGTCCTGATTACAGATTGATGTGCCCGGTCCCCTCAAGGTTCCGCTGCTGCGACTCCCTACGAGAATGAACTATCACCTGGAATTGTCTCCCTCCCCTAAGTTGTTTTCAGCAGGGTATTCTGTGTTACACGAGCTGGGAAGGGAACTTGGATGAAGCCTGGAGTCATCACTGTAGCTGCAGAGGTTGTAAAACTCAGGTGTGGCCAACTCCGCCCAATAACCAGGTAATCCCACAGACAGATTCTGTTTCCCAGTCCTCACAGGACTGTAAGGTAAATAGTCCCACGTGGGCTGGGCCTGCTCTCCCATGCAGAGCTCTTTCAGCTTGCAGGCTGCCCTAGCACTTGTCCAACTGCGCCCACACAGGACAAGTAACTTCAAATGTCCACAATCAGAAGATGTCACAGGCTCTAATACAAGTTAGCGCAGATCACCAAAAAGGAGTTATCTTGTGTATTTACCATCTTGGTGTGAGATTACGGAACAGCTTGAGACCAAATAAAGGCCCCTGGAGGTCTCCAGCTCCAAACTCCAACTGTTGGGAAAAATAAACAGAGAAAGCATTACTGGTGTTCTTTCTACAACAGCAACCCAGGGCTCAGCATGAACCCGGCCAGGCTCCCAACAGAGGACCGGCAGATTCCTAACGCCTCAGTATCACCTCTGCCCCAGACTGTAGACAAGTACTCCGCCAAAGAAAATGTCCGTCCTGAATTTTGACCTCCCTTGGCTCAAGTCAGAAGGGAAGGAGACTGGTAGTCCACACCCCTCTCCACCATGGTGCCACCTGCTGCATCTCCTGGCTGACAGATGGGACATGAGCCCCGATGGAGTCCATCAGTCCTTCCGGCACTCTCCTGGATGCCTCACTGACTACCAGAGCCCAGGCAACTTTCAACCAACAGCTTCCTCAGGCAGTGAAGGTTAGCTGTCATTGACTAGTCAATAACGGGACCATGTGTGGACACCAGAATCCAGCGGGTCTTACCTCTCCCCATCCCTTTGCAGAAGTGACCCGCCGGAGTGCAAAGTTAATGGAACCGCCACCATTGCCATTCTGGGTGGAGAGACTTCCGGAGAGGATCGCTGTGTCTGTAGCTGTCAAGGGTGCCTAGGGGAAGATGGCCACGAGTAGCGAGTGAACAGAGGCAATGGGGACACAGGTCACCTGGCATTTGAGGACAGAGACAGGAGGCCTCCCAACCGCTCTGCTCTCCTCACTTTATATCAATGGCATGGGGCCACAAAAGCAGTAGTTTATTTATTTTTTTACGAGGATCTCACTACAGCTCTGGCTGTGGGGCTGCACAGATGAGTTAGCCTCCTTGTGGGATAAGATGCTCCTGCCTGTGCCTCCTAAGCGCTGGCAGGAGCCACGACACGCAGCCATATGCATTGATGTTATGTATATGGCACTGGGAATCCAGTCCACGGCCTGTGATTATCAGCACTCTACTTACTGAGTTACCTCTTGAGCTGCACAAATTCAAGAGAAGATTCCCTAAAACCCACAGAGAGCGGCAGAACACCAGGTCTAGCGTGTCATGGCAGGAGCTACATGAGACCCCCACCCTGTGCCTTCCCACAATGTGTTGTCCAGGCTCTTTACTCCCAGTCTGCCACCAGGGTTCTGGCTGTATTAAGGGCTCTTCAAGAACAGCAAGTTTCTTGGCATTAACTCCATGGGGCAGGCTCACGCACTTGATAATAAAATGAAGATGCTGTGTAGGCAGAGACCTTGGTGTCCTAAATAGAATGGCCTGCCCCTACTGCATCCAGGGACAAAAGGGTGGTGTTCGAATTCCCTGGCTCAGGACCAGAGCTGCTACTGTCTTCCACATAGTCAAGTACTTAGAACCTAGACTAGCTCTAAGCATCATCTGCCAGCAGGGCTGCCTTCCTTCTTAAAATGACTATGACCTTGGGCATCTATGCTTACCCCATTAGCACTCCTAATTGGCAAGACCTGGGACCTTGGGAGTTAAGTGCCAACACTCAGCCACCTTGTGTGTGTGTGTGTGAGCCAAACAGTAACAAACAAGGCCAAATGGAGCATGCTCGCAAGTTCTCTCGCCCTTCCTTCTCCCCTCTCTCAGTGGCTAATTGCAGCCTTTCATAAATAACGATGAGAAACCCCGAGCCGACTCCCATCCAGCTGCTCCGGCACTGCGCCTCATTAACTCAGGCCCAGGCTGTACTTGGAGAAGTGTCTGTGCTTTACCTCAATGGACTGGGATATGTGCATTTTATTAATCTCAATCTGCGGAAAGCCACTTCCGGACACATCTTCATATTCCTCATCATAGCGATCAAAAAGGTCAGTGGCATCGACTCCGACGCTGATGGTTCCCTGGGGCAGAAAAGCAGGCAGTCAGCATGGTGCTGGTGTTTGTGGAATGAAAACATTCAAGTGGAGTGCTTAGGCATCTGACTTCACGGATGGACAGTACTCCATGAAGTCCGTGAAGCATGAATGTCACAGATCAAATAAAAAGCTGCGGAATGCCTTGGAATGTCAGAGCCAGCAAACACCAGCTCTATGGAAGAGCTGGCCTGTACACACCTGCAGAGGGAGCATGCATCAGAGACGAGACATGGGAGAGAGAGCCAATGACCTGAGCATGCAGGGATCACACAGATCCCTGGCGACATCACCCAGACACCGGCTGGCCACCTGGACTAAGCACCTTTACTTCAAAGCCACCTCTCAATCCCATGAGACCTAAGAGTGCCCTCCAGACCAGGAAGCAGGTACACAATGTGCACACACAGTGTTCGTACACGGGGTGTTTACACACCTTTCCGCCTTTGAAAACTAAAGACAGCATGTTCCAAGAAATACTAAGCTAAAATTTTGTTGACTTGTTGTCTTAGTTTGAGTTACTAACAGCTGTGAGGACATCACAACCAAAACCAAGATGAGGAGGAAAGGGTTTACTTGGCTTACACTTCCATATCATAGTCCATCACTGAAGGAAGTCAGGACAGGAACTCAAACAAGGTGGGGGCCTGAAGGCAGGAGCTGATGCAGAAGTCATGGTCATGTTCAGAGACGGCCCCTCCCATAACAATCACTAATTAAGAAAATACTCTACAAGCTTGTGTACAGCCCAGTCTTAAGGAGTCATTTTCTTAATCAGGGCTACCTTCTCTCAGATATCTCTAGCCTGTCAAGTTATCATAAAATTAACTGCCAAAAACCCTTCACAGAAAGACAAACAACATTTATCATTTTCTTTCAAAGTTCTAAGACTTTTCTCATGGGTCTATCTTAACTCAGTATATGTGCACACATTGTACACACATACAAAACCACATACATTTTTATTAATTTCTCTTTGGTCTATTTATTATTTTTCAAGATACTCACTTTGTGGCCCAGGCTGACATAAAATTCACTATGCATACTGGCACGGAACTCGAAGCAATGCTCCTGCTTCTCAGCTGCTAGCATTCCAGGATACACCGACAGACCAGCCTGACCCCATTTTAAGATTAAAAGCCATCTTGTTACAAGGTCAAAATAAGATCACTCCTGTTTTCTGTAAAACTTGGGCTTGACTGTGTCTTAACACGTTTTCTGGAATTTGACATGTTCTATATCCTATACCCTAACCTCTACCCCGATAAGATGTTCTCCCAAATAATTCTGAAATGTTTAGCCAAGTTCCTACATAACCAAAATTCCTCTGGAAATACCCCAACCCTTGAAACCGCCCCAGTCTTGCAGTTTTTTGGGCTATATAAACATCACCTTTCTCTGTGTTTGATGCTATTTTCTCAAACCCTGCTTTGGGGAGCTAGCCCTATCTGACAGAAAACAACACTTGCAAAATTTGACCAAAGGATTGGGGTAACGTCTCTACTCTCATTTGGGATTAACAAGCCACCACTCCAGCGGCACAACCCGCTTCCTGCAGGGTGCTTGAGACAGCACAGCCAAGGATGAGGATCTGGAATTCCTGAGCCTCCTGCCTCTACCTCTAGGAGGTGTGCTACCTGATTACTCAGGGTTTTGACAGATAACTACATTCTTTAAACTACCAACAAGTGTCCCCAGGAAGGGGAGGTGTGCAAGCACAGATTTATGACAGACACGAGTGATGGCCTCAGGGCACCTAATGAAGGAGCTCAGATAGAGGCCACAAGGGGCTGAGCACAGACACTGGGAGGCGAAGGCAGAAGTAGCCTCTGAGCCCAGAGGTCAAGAGAGCTTAAGTGACATGGTGAGCACTGGCCCCCCGAAAAAATGCTCGTCCTTAGCTTTGTGCTTTGAAAGTGGGGCCTAGTGGGAGACTCCTCTCTCTCATCCTGGCTACAAGGTGAAGGTCTGCTTCATACTGCTGCCAGGATGTGCTGCTACAGGCCCCCTAAGCAGGTTCTACAGTCAACCCTGGATGAACAAACCTGTCTTCTTTTTGAGACAGGGTTCAGCTTGCCATGTAGCCCTGGCTGGCCTATAACCCGAATGGCAGATAGGCAGCCTCAGAGGGTATGCCATGTGACATTTGTCTAGGACCATACCAACTTCACCGTGATTTTGTTGGCTTAGCCATTAGCCAAGACATCCTAACAAAGGATCACCAGCAGCAACAGTTGCTTTGAATTAAGATGCAGTGGGGGTTGGCGAGATGGCCTAGTGTGTAGTGGCTGTACTTGCCACCAAACCCAACTCTCCGAGTTCCATCTCCAGAACCCACATGACAGAAGGAAAGAACCAACTGGCACAAATTATCCTTATTTCCACACACACACACCATACCCAGCAAAGTAGGTGTGACAGGTCACACTCACCTCTCCCCCAGTGGACTCTGTCCCTGTCTCTCACATCTAACATGCAGGTCGTAAATGCCGAGCAAGGTCCCCACTCTTCTCCTAGTCACACTGTCTTGGCATTAGAAGGTGTTCATTTATTTGCCCGTGTGCCCATGCATATGTACACACCTGGCCTGGGCACATGAAGAAACCAGAAGAGGGTATCAGGTGTCCTCCTCCATTCCTCTCTACTTACTCCTTTGAGGCAAGGTCTCTCCCTAAGCCTAGGACTGGCATTTTCTTGGCTAGGCTGGGGGCCAGCAAACCTCAGTGACCCTCTTGTTGCTCTCATCAGACATGGCATGTTCATGCCCAGTTTGTCACGAGTGCTGGAATCCAGTCCTCATGATTTTGAAGTAGTGCTCTTCTTAACCCAAGCTCCTCCCATCTAGCTCAAGATGAAATGGAACAGCGTGTTCTTGCCTCCGATGGCCCACGTGATGTTTGCTGACAAATCGCTTGGTACAGCTAACTCCTTCCAAGCTCAGTGGGTGTGGGCAGCCTTAGATGTGCCTTTGGGTGGCAGATGGCCAGTGTGCTGGCCTGTAGGGTGCAGGGGTTGTCATGCTACTCTCAGTCTCAATCACAGACGGTGATGGGTAGGTGTGACAGCTAGGAAGTGAGGTGGGCTTGCTCTGCTGCAGGACCTACCACAGCGCTTCTGTCATCTGCTGAAGGCTGTCACCAGGGCTGGTATTTTCTGTGAAGGGCTAGAGTACATAACATTTTTGTGGTTTCAGCCATCTGGCTGCTGTCTGCAGTGTTCTGTTCTGCTGTGCTGTGAGGGAGGAGCAGATAACAACCAACTGACTGTGCTGTGCTCCACGAACCTTCCAACCTGAATAATGCGTAGATGTCACTAAGCATCAGTCTTTTTTTTTTTTTTTTTTGATATTCTTCTATCAGTTTCTTACCTCATAGGCCATCAAAAATAAATAAGGCATTGGCTGTGTTTTGGCAGTTCCTGAGAAATGGACGAGTTATTACCATTTGGTATACTTGTCACGATACATTCTTCAATGACAAAATTAAATTGTGTTTTGTTAAAAAAAGTATCAAATTTTCAATTTTTCAGAAAGATGTACGTATAAGACCTCTCTCTCCTTCCCTCTTTTCCAGAACATTCGAGGCAAGTTCTCCACTACTCAGCTATACCTCGATACCTCGAGACACTTTGAAAGACAAGGTAAGTTGCTCAGAGTGGTCTTGAACTTTTGATCCCAAGCACCTAGGACGACACCCCAAACTGCCAAGCCTGGTTCTGACTACCTTTGAAATTGTCATTTATTACTTTTTTTTAAAAATATTTATTTATTTATTTATTATGTATACAATATTCTGTCTGTGTGTCTGCCTGCTGGCCAGAAGAGGGCACCAGACCTCATTTCAGATGGTTATGAGCCACCATGTGGTTGCTGGGAATTGAACTCAGGACCATTGGAAGAGCAGGCAATGCTCTTAACCCCTGAGCCATCTCTCCAGCCCCCGTCATTTATTACTTTTATTTTTATTTCTATTTTTTAAAAATGTTTTCTTCTTTTGAACAGGGTCTTGCTCACATATAACCCAGGAAAGATCTCAAACTTTCCTCTTTCCAAGCGCTGAAATTAGAGGTGCACGCCCCACACCCCACAATTACTACTGTTGAGATGGGGGCTCTTGCTGCGTTGCTCAGGCTGGCCTAGAGTTCTTTGTCGGGCAACTTCTGGCCTTTGAGATCAGTGGTGTGTGCACTATTCACTCAGCCCAAACACTCATCAGCCTTGAAACACTATGGGGAGTGAAGTCACTGAAAACAGAGGAACATCCTCAGATGGGCTGGCTCACGTGGGAAAACTTGAACTGAACACGTTCTCCAATGGCTTGAGGGATAGTTCAAAATCTGTTGGTGGCCTTTCGGTGCGTCAGCTTTGGACAAGAAAGTCCATAGGTGGAACTGGCATTTTTCAACTAGTTAGACTTACATTCCATTATTTTTGTTGTTGTTTTGTTTTACGAGACAGGGTTTCTCTGTAGCTTTGGGGCCTGTCCTGGAGCTAGCTCTTGTGAATTCAAGGCCAGCCTGGTCTACAGAACAAGTTCCAGGACAGAGAAATCCTGTCTCAAAACAACAGCAACACAAAAACAAAAAACAAACAAAAAGGTTCAAGACAGTCAGTTAACAGTGGTGGTGTACAGCACTTAGGAGGCAGAGGTCGGTGGATCTCTGAGTTCAAGGCCAGCCTGCTATACAGGGAGAGTTCCAGGACAGTAGAGACTCTACAGGGCTATACAGAGAAAGCTTGTCTTAAAACACAAACAAACTAACAAACAAGGACAAAGACTGTTCTGAATGGAGGCAAAAAGGAAAATGCCCATGAGTGACGCCTCCATGCTATAATACGAAGAAATTTTAAATGGAAAAATATTTTTTTGGAGACAGTTTCATGTAAACCATGGCTCTGCATTCCCACTTATCTCGTCTCACTTCTCAAGCGCTGGAATTACATGCGGGCACCACCATGACCGACACGCAGGCTCCATCTCCCCAGAGCAACACATACCCAACCACAGGTTAAAATACGGAAGGAAAGGGAAGGAGGGAAGGCATGGGGTGATGGATGGTGTTGACTTCAAGATCAAGTATGAGAAACTGTGCTTCTTCTGGGTCTCTGGACCATGCCATTTGGGGAAGACCAGTCACGCACATCAAGGTGACTACCTAGCAAGCTAGGTAGACTCCAGGCCAGGCCCCTCTGCAGTTGAAGAGAAACTGGTTTGCAGGGTTCGAGCGCTGGAATACCATCACTAGGGAAGCTGAGGCAGGGCGATTGGCCTAAATTCCAGGCTAGCCTGAGTTACATACTGAGTTCAAAGCCAACCTGAGTTACCTAGAAAAACCCTTGCTCAAAAACAAAGAAACCCAAACAAGCAAGCAAGCTTTCTTCAACACTTGGTCCAGTAAATCTATGAATGCTAAGACCCAGGATCCAATGACTACACCTGCAGGGAGGTGTCAGTCTAGAGCCAGCCAGTGGAGTCTAGTCAACCCCAGAAATCATGAGAAGGATTCAGATGGTTGCAGGCTGAGGATGTAGCTCACTGGTAGAGCCTGGATGTGCAAGAGTCTTGTAGTATGAGGGGGCCGGCTTGTTGGGGTTTCCATCCCTCCAAGTACCCCAACAGCTGGCAAGCAACAAAGAAAATCATACACAAGACTCCATAAGGTTATAAACTGATTGGCCCATTAGGTCAGGCTTCTTGTTAACTCTTATAACTTATATTAACCCATTATTCTCATCTATGTTAGCCATAATGGCTCCATACCTTTCTCAGCTGGGCAAGTTACATGCTGCCTCTTCAGTAGTCTGCGCAGGAGTGGCTGAGGAACTTTTCTCCTCCCTAGCCTTATCCTATTCTCATTACTCCGCCTCTACTTCTTGTCTGGTTGACCCGCCTATACTTCCTGCCTGGCCAATCAGCGTTTTATTAAAATACATGATTGACAGAATACAGATAATTCTCCCGCACCAGAGTCTGGTTCCTTCCTCAACAATTCTACAACAAAAACACAGGTGCAGGCCCAGTGCGGTGACATGTCTTTAATCTCAGCAACATATCCAGCTCTGAAAGTTTTTCAAATAGTATATATTCAGCAAGGCCCATGGCAGCACGGGCCTGAAATCCTAGCACCAGGGACACCAAGACAGGAGGAACACAAGTTCCAAGTCATCCCAGGCCATAAGCAAGACCTGTCACAAACAAAGTACTCTCACTGACATGAACTCTCACTGACAACCAAGTGATTGCTTCAGCAAAGGACAGTGAGCATTAGAAGTCTAAAACTAAGGTCCAGTCATCACGTCTCAGCTATAATTGAAAACTCCAGTGAGCCAGTGACTATAGATTAAAAGCCTTTGGTGCTGACCCAAATCTATGGAAAGCAACTAAACCAGACTGGTGATAGTGAGTCAAGGAGAATGCTGGGCTCCAGCAACAACCTGCTTGATGTAATGAACTGTTCTGGAAATGGCTGGTCAGGTCACCCCGAGCTGACAAGAGCATTCCTTCATTTCCGAGAGGGCTCAGAAGGCCCGCTGCAGTCCCAGAGGATTTCCTTCCTGTGTGCCCACAGGCTGGCCTGCAGTTCCAACACCATATGTTTTCTCACAGGAAAAGCGACATCTAAGTTGTGACAGGGACGCCAGCACACACAGCTAATGCAAAGTATCAGTTGTTGGACACACCGAGTGGGGCAGAGATTAGATTAGCTGAAGCTTCTGATTGAAAGTGTGCAGGTTCTCATCCAAGCCCATCAACTGCCCTATAGCATAGTCATGTGAAAGCAAAAACCATTTACTTTAATCCCCACCACCAACAACGCCAATAAATCACAGGTTTGGTTCTCTATAGCTCTGGCAGGCCTAGATCTAAGAGTTCTGTCTGCCTCTGCCTCCCCAGTGCTGGGATTAAAGATGTGTGCCACCCCACTTGGCTAGTTCTGGTAATTTTTTTGTTTGAATGGAGCCCTAGCTGGACTGGAAAGCAGGACTGAGGTCGGCAGGCCTTCTGTCTCTACAAGTCAAGCCACAGCCGTGCGCTGTCTTTCTGCCCGCTTTCCATGCTGCTCTAGAGCGAAGCTGTCACACCTGTTCTGTAAAGAGCAGAGAGTAGATCTAGGCACTCACTGGTGAGACTGAGCACTGGGCTCTGGGTCTGTAAGCAGAACCAGGCACACCAAGCCCTAGGCAACCCTTCATTTCCTGCAATCTGACTTCACGTGTTACAAAACATTCTTCTTTCCAGTTTCACAAAACTCAAAAGCAAAGTGTCATTCTCTTGGGCTGTACACTGTGTGACGGCTTGCAGTTTGCCAACAGGCTGTAGAGCACTTAACTCTGCCATCAGTGTCTAAAGATGGCCACTGGAGAAACGGTGACACATGGTTGTCACACAGCAGGAGGGGGCTGCTGGAAACAGACCTGTGTGTAGCAGGCTCCAGATCCCCGACTCAGATCTCCATGACCGTGTGTGTCCACAGCGAGGACACTCTTACTTTTCCCCTGATCGCTGGTGACAAATAGTCTATGGGACTCCACCCAGTTTCCTGTTTCTTCAGTCAAACTAATCAGAAGAATAGACAGGCACAGCCAGTCAAGAGAGAGCTCCGTTCACAGTCCCATGGCCCCTGCTTCTTCCCCCCATAGACAGTAAAGGTCCTGTCCACAGATACTGCAGCAATAGACTTGTAGTGGTCCTTTCTCTTTATTAATGGTTATGGATAAAAAGTCTCCTTTTTCCATTTTTGAGGCAGAGCCTTAGAATTTCAACAATGACTCTTTACTCACTAAAGTCTCCCCCACAGGCAATGTGGTGGTTTGAATGAGAATGCCTGCAACAGCTCAGGCAATTGAACTCTTGATCCCCAGCTGGCTGCATTGTTTGAGGGGGATTAGGTAGTGCAGCCTGATGGGAAGAATTTAAAGACTGGTAAGATTCCAGTTTGCCTCTTGGCTTCCTGCTCCAGCCAGGCCCAGCACCTGCAGCCAACGTGGACTCTCATGCCTCTAAAACCACAAACAAGCTCTCCTTTCTCTACTGTGTCCTGGTCATGTTGTTTGGTTTGTATAAAGCAGCAGAAGAAGCGGTACAGGCAGCTGAGAGCAACTTGACATCGGCCTTTTTTTGCACTGGTCTTGGACAGCTCTTGTGAGGACAAGAGCAGCCACAGAATCATCGCATTATCTCAGAACCAAGACTTAGACTTCACAACTGTAGGGGGAGCAAACTGGACAGTATCAGCATTTGAAGCCCCTCAGCCTACTGCAGTCTTTAATTCAAGTCTTGCTGATAATGATTCTGCACACACAGCAGCCTTTCATCAGATACGCAGCCTAGGAGCAGTACAGGACTCTGCTTTTCCAAAGCCCAGTTCTTCTTGTGACAAATTCCCAGACAGGATCAACCAGGCTTCTGCCCCTTCTACGCCACAGTCCCACTGTCCCATGTTCAGTTGCAGCCTACTTCTGCATGTGACTCTTTTTGGCCCTCTGTCACCAAGTGCAACAAACATACGGGCTCTAATGAGTTTCCTCCTGACTCTAACCACTTCCACAGAGCAGGCTGGAGCTACAGCAGGCTCACTCTGACGGCTGTGCTTTGCCATGAAAACCTAAACATTTACCTTAAACTTTCTATGTATTTAGTGTGCGTGTGTGCATGGAAGTCAGAAGACAGCTTTTGTGAATCAACTCTATAACATGGACCCCGGGGATCTATGTTGAAGCCGTCAGGGCTGGCAGCTGCCACATTTACCACTGAGTCATCTCTTCAGCCTTATAAAACAACTTTCTTAAAAATCTTTAAAAAATAAGAGAGCAGTCAGGTGTGATGTGGTGGTGGTGCACACCTTTAGTCCAGCACTTTGTGAGTTAAAGGCCAGCCTGGTCTACAGAGAGCTTTCCAGGACAGCCAAGACTACACAGAGAAACTATCTAAAAACCAAAAAGTAAACAATGTATTCATGTTGTTAAGAAAGTATTCTGTGATTTAAAAGTATCTGTATAGGTATTTACAGCCCTCGATAATAATCGTTATTCAAATATTTTCTGATAAAGCTGAATTATGTTTCTAAGCCATTATGTGTGTGAAGAGAGCCTTTCTAAGAAAGGATGCTATGCTAGTTTGTATCAGCCTGTCTAATATGGAGAGAACAGAAAGCACTAGGAAACAATTTAACAATCTTTGCAACTATCCCTTAACAGGGTAAAAAAGAAAGCAACCTCTGTCCCCAGAGAAAGTCTAGCTCTGCCAGCAACAGGCACAGGGGTCCACAGAAGCTTGTGAAAACGGCAGCAAGAGCTGCTGGGGGCTGCTGGGATAGAAAAGAATCAAATCAGGTCACATGACACCAGTACAGCACAGACCAACTCTAATCCAGGTTCCCAGTCACTAAAACCAGTGTTGGTGATCGTACAAACCAGATACCTGAACCAGGAGGAAGGACAGTGTCCTAGGCAGAAGGCAGTGCCACCAGTCCATGTGAATGATCTCATAGCACACTAGTCTCAGTCCCCTCCTCTGTCAACACTGGGTCCATGTGAATGACCTCATGGCTGGCTAGCCACAGCCCTCTCTCCTCTACATTGGCTCATTATGGAGAGGCCCAGGGACACATGACCCCAGCACCAAGTTTTAGCTTTCTCAGTAGGAAGTTACAGATACAAGGTTTTATCTGAAAAGAGCAAATTGAAGGCAGGTAAGAGGCAGTGAGAACTGGGGACTATGGGATTCAAAGATACAACTTCATGGGATGGATCTCCAGGAAAATCTCCCATCTCACACTGGAAATAAAGTCCTTACATACTTACTGTCTTAAAACACAGTGCTAGAATGAATGAGAGGTTCACTGTACTTGCTTCCTGGCTTCAGCTGGCACCGTACGTACATCTAAGACGATGTAAGAAACACAACGGTGCCTCTCACCATCCTGCACAGCTGCCTTCCCACCACACTGCTGAGAGGATGTGGGTACCTCAAGAGGTGATGGCAAGGCTACCAGCGTCTTATCTTTACAGGAATAGGCTGTAGCAGGGCCATCTTGACACACTGATAGTGCCCAGCCTGAACAACAAACAGCACCCTTTCACTGCTGGACAGAACTGAGCTGCAGTCAACCACCCAGTAAAATGTGCACCCCAAACCTCACGAGATACCATTTGCCTCCTGGGTGAGGCACAGCTCAGAATGACCTCCTGAATAGAAGGAAAAAGACACCATACAGGCCTGACTGGGGTGATGAATGATGAAGGCAGAGGTCCCTGCTTGGTGCCATCTGAATTTGCCCTTCACAGTGTACTACACAGGGGACCACTGCCTTAGTGCTTGAGCTGTCAGGTGGTGTCCTTTCTCGCTGACTCTGGCTGCCAAGGACTCAGGAAGTGTAACAAACTTTGGGAACTATGAGCTGTGCCTGTGCAAACCAAGTCTTCCCTCCACAGGCTCTCCTGCTTGTCCCCAGCCACAGCTCTGTTGAGCAACACAGGTGTCACCTTCCAGAAAAACACTTTTCTTGAGATAAGCCAGTTTCTGCCCCACCCAGTTTTATGTTGTCAGTTGAAAAACACTGAATTATTTTCAAACTGGCCTCCCCAGGTCCCTTTTCAGGTGGCGCTGGCTACCTTGGGGTTGGTTCGCTGCTGCAGTCTCCGCTCTTCCCGCTCCCTCTGGAGTCTCTCAAACTCCTCTCTGATCTCAGCTGGAGTTCTCTTTCTCTCCACAACCTGTGAGCAGAATTGAGGGAGACAGATGAGGCCCAGGACACCCACAGAGACGGACTTTTGACATACACATGATAGCCGATAGCCAGGGGTCAGCAGGGCAAACCCCAGGCTCTAAAGATACAGAAGGAGTTGCACAGAGCTGCCTACCAACCCTGTGAGGAAAGCAAGGCTCTGCTGGCCTCTCCAAAAACTGACATTCCTTATCTTAGTAACCCTCAGAGGTGCAGGAACCTTCTAAAGAAATCCTACAGTTAGTTCTACTGAGAAATTAACTGTCAATGCAGTACACCGTGGGAGTCTAAACTTGGGACAAATCAGGGGCTTGTCTTCTATAACATGAAGTTCAGCACTGAGCTGCCAGTGACGCTGTGGTCTCAGGTCCAACAACACCGGAGGATCTAATAGCAGATGACGTGAAAGTCATTGGCACACCATGAGATCAAGTCTGGACAAGCCAGGACGCTCTAGCACGGCCTTGCTTAGTCTCAGCGCACATGACAGGAGGTGTTGCAGCTGACATTTCACAGGGGCAGAGCTTCATGGAAAGGGCGAGGCACTGTGGACATCAGCTCCCTCACCTCTGTGGCCACTGTACCACATGACATCCAAGCACACAATCCTAAGCCCCCATGAGAAACGCAGAGCCTGGGAACACAACGGAGCCCGGTGCTGGGTCTCAGCCTGGAATGCACTGCGGTGAAAACAACCTGGATCCTTCTCCCTGTGCCCACTGCACACGGCTGGTTAGAGACAGAACCAATTGCCAAATTAAATGGCCGGTCCCTCCACAATGCTGATGACACTTCCTGGGTGCAGACACCTCCCTCTTGGCAGTCATAAGCCTCTGTCATCAGGGCTTTACCTGGCACTAATCAAGTACAGGAAGCTGGGGTGGTCCCATGAGGGCAGTCCCGGCTGTGGGCACCTACAACTTTTGCTATGTGCTGGATAACCCCCACCCTGAGCCCCCACAGAAGCCTAGTTCACCTGGGCCAGTAGGAAGACTGACTCCATTAGAGGAGAAGTGCTGTGGAATAATCTTTGTGTATACTGTGACTATAACGAATTGGTATAATAAAAAGCTGAAGAGCCAATTGCTAGGCAGGATTTTCTGGGCAGAGAGGATGCTGGGAAAACAAGGGCAAAGAAGCCAGCCAGATAGAGAATGAGTTAGATACACAAAATGAGACAGAGGTAAAAGTCACTTGGTAGAATGTAGATTAATAAATATGGGTTAAGTTATAAGAGCTAGTTACAGCCGGGTGGTGGTGGTGCACACAACTTTAATCCCAGCATGTGGGAGGCAGAGGCAGGTGAATTTCAGTGAGTCTACAAAGCAAGTTCCAGGACAGTCAGGGCTACACAGAGAAACCCTATCTTGAAAAAACAAACAAACAAAAAGAACAAAACAAAATAAAAAAGCTAGTTAGAAACAAGCCTGAGATATTGGCTGATCTTTTATAGTTAATAAAAAGTCTCCATGTGGTTATTTGGGAGCTGGCTGGCAGGACAGAAAAAGTCCAACTACAGGGAAGGATGGGTCAGGTGGGAGTGGGCAGTTCACCTCCAGGGAGAATGTCCACAGCTACAGTCCCTAGGCATGGTTGGGTCTGAAAAGTCTAGGATCCTAAGTCTACTTTTATATTAATATCTTTTTAAAAAAATATTCTTTTTAAGGCTGGGTGGTGATGGAGCACGCCTTTAATCCCAGTACTAGGGAGGCAGAAGCAGGTGGATCTCTGTGAGTTTGAGGCTAGCCTGGTCTACAATAACTAGTTCCAGGACAGGCTCCAAAGCTACAGAGAAACCTTGTCTCAAAAAAAAAAAAAACAAAAACACAACAACAAAAAAAATCTTTTTAATTTTTAAAATTTTGTTTTATGCATATGGGTGTTTTGCTTAAATGCTTATCTGTATCATTTGTGATGCCTGGTGCCAGGGAAGTCAGAAGTCAGCATCAAGTCCTCTGGAACTGGAGTCACAGATACCTGTGAGCCACCATGTAAGTGCTGTGGTTTGAACCTGGGTCCTCTGGAAGAACATCTCTCCAGCCCCAATGGTAGCATCTCATGAGGCCATAGACAACCATCAAGGCTATCATAAGCACCACACGTTTTTATTGGCCAGACCTAGACTTTTCAGATTTTGTGAGCTTCCCACTAACATTTATTTCTCACATTGCCTTAGTTATCTCTGCTTTGTGACAGTTTGAAATCTCTCATGATACATTTCTGCTTTTCACAGAGGTTACCCTTCTTAGACACTCTCATAGGGGACAATGGGTAACGTACAGGGCTGCAAACTGCAGATGAATCAGGTCAAAGGATGTACCCATGAGAGCAGTTTGCAGGCAAGTTGAATCATGTGGTTTCCACTCCACCTGCCAGCCAGGATGAGTGCCGAGACCGTCTAAGCGTTCAATCTGACTTTCTCAATTCTAAGGAAAAGACAAACTTCATTTTCAACGTGGGCACTGGTGTCAACACTGCTAGCCAGCTCCAGGCACTAACAGCTGGGGGCGGTTATTGGTTACATTACAAGTTCCAGGCCTTCTAGAGCATCATAGTGAGAACTGCCTTTAAAAGACCCAATTTCATTCCTAACATCCTCCATTAAACAGAAGTGACATCACAGCTGAGACCCAGGTGCTTCTGAGGCATTTCACATACTCTGGATCCACAATTACCTTCACTTTTTACCGAATAGTCTAGGTGTTTACTCAAGTAACAGGCTGGGACAGATGACCTTCAGTCACCAAAGACCCGTATTCTGAAGACATTAGTAACACAATAAAAAGAACATAATGAATGCCATGTCCTTCGTGTGGAGAGAGAGCCCATGTAAACAGGAACTGCAGTCACTCCACAGATCATGGCCGAATTCAGATGCTCTGTGTGCATTAGGGAGCTGGTGTCCTGTTGCATGCCAGCACTGTTAATACTCAAGGATGCTTTCATTTTTGGTTTGTCTGTTTTGGTTCTCAACCTTCCTAATGTTGCAACTCTTTAAATATAATTGCTCATGCTGTGGTGACCCTCAACCATAGCATTATTTTTGTCACTACTTCATAACTGTAATTTTGCTACTACTATAAATGTATTTTTTGAGACAGATTTGTTAAAAGGATCAAGGCCCACAGGTTGAGAACTGTTCTATGGAGCCAAGGCTGGCTTGGAACTCACTGTATGCCCCAGGCTGTCCTGCCTCACAAGAGCTGGAATTACTCCCACGAGACATCACACCTAGCTGGCTTACTTGTGGATTTACTGAGAAGTTTGTTTCATTAAAGCAGTTTGCTGAAGCTATGCATGCAAAGTTGACCACTCACCATCTGTGACTGGCTGCCTCTTGAGTAAGAGCAGCAGAGTCTGGCTTTGCAGCATGCTAGCGGGAGACAGTCTGCTTTGGTGGGAGGGTCCCACTACTCCAGGCGTGCTGAAACACTGCCAGAGTCTGAGAAGAGTCTGGGCACAAAATGGACTCTTTTCCATCGGGTAAAAGGTACAAACTGCAACGAACTACTGAGATTTCCAGAAAGCTAGAGGCCTAAAACAAACTCCTATGGGAGCCAGGCAGGACACATAGAGCCTGCTGCAGACAAGGGCCTGATTACAGTATGGAGTGGAGAGGATGGGACAAAGTGTGAACACAGACTAGTTCAAAGGGCAGGGCTTCCTCAGGGCTGGCAGCTACCTCACGAGGGGACTCAGGTCCAGTGCTGCTATTCTGGCGCTTCAGACAACTGTTGGATATTCACACAAAACCTCCAGACTTCAAATCTTAGCAGCTACAGTTTACCATGCTACGCCCATCAGAGCACGGCTAAAGGTGGAAGGTGACCCATAAGCCCCCAGTGCAACCAGTCAGTTCTGCTTTCTTCCCATCATACCTCAAGCCTTAGATGGGCTTCCTGTCGGGGTCAGAAGGGACAGACAGAGCCTGAGGTCCAATAGGAAACTGGCACCATCCGCATGTGCCACTACCGTCGGACGGGATCCCGAGGGCACTGATGGGATCCCGAGGGCACTCGCGTATCAGTCTCTGGGTAAGACTGAGTAAGAACACCTGTATACTCTGTAGCAGTTTGGGTTCTTACAATACAATTAATATTCATGCTCACTTTTCTACAGAACTTTATTCTTCAGGTAACACAGAAGCGCAAAAAAGCTTGCCACACTTTTGCTACCAGGCAGATGCCCCGGGCCTCACAGGCCCCTACGGGACAGCCGTGGTGCTGCGCTTCCTCCTGCTTCTAGCTCCTCAGACTCAATGTCTCTTACCTCCCATCCTTCCATCTCCAGGCCTCTCTTCCCATATATGTCATAGATGGCCCTTGTTTGGGGATCGCTAAGCACTGCAATAAAAAGAAAAAAAAATGATGCATTTTCACACAGAAAACTTCCCCTCCAGTCCTGAAAACCCAGTGTACAAGGTCACGAAGTAAGCCTCCTCCGCCTTCCTTTCCTTGCCAGTCTTCTTCCCCTTTAAAAAAAAAAAATCATTTTTATTTTGTGTACATTGGGCTTTTTGCCTGCATGTATGTCTGTGTGTGGGTGTCAGATCTTGGAGTTACAGTTTGTGAGCTGTCATGTGGGTGCTGAGACTTGAACCTGGGTCCCCTGGAAGAGCAGTCAGTACTCTTAACCGCTGAGCCATCTCTCTAGCCCTTGGGAGTGTCTTTCTTCTGCTGCATCTTTCCTGACGCTTTCTTCTTTCGATGGAGGGTGTTTAAAGGCTACAGATGGGAAAAGCTGGGCTTTGGTAGGGTCCAGCCCGCTCTGGCAGTTCGGAAGGATGGTGGTTTTTGTTTGGTTTCAGGTTTTAGTTTTCTTGAGATGTTTCCTGTACACAAGGCTGGCCTTGCGCTTATTATGTAGCTGGGGATGTCCATATACTTCGGGCTCTACTGTTCCCACCTGCTGAGTGCTGCCCCATAAGAGTAATCTTCTCTAACACTCTGTTCCAAAGTGCGCTCCACAGGACACTGTACTGACGGCTGATTTACCTGACTACTAACCAACCAAAACAGCTGGTCTTGGTGTACTTCTCTTTACTTGCATTTTTTTTTTTTTTAAACTAGGGTCTCATGTAGCCCCGGCTCAAACTCAGTACACAGCCAACATTCCAAGTCCTGGGATCTCTACCTCCCAAGTCCTGGGATCACAGGTGTGAGCTCCAACATCCAGCTTTGAAAACCGTTTAAAGATACATGACTATCATTCACAATACTGGTGGCCACAGTACCTAGTGAGAAGATTCCTCAACAAGGGAGAAAATTACTCCGGGCCCCAATGGACTGTGAGCGAGGATGACAACTGCCCCAGAGCCACTCCGGATTTTGTTGGGGATCTTTGCACTGCGCCTCCTCTGAGGTTCCCATATATTTTTAGGCCTAATTAAAAAGCAATCTAAATGAGTCTATCCATATGCAAATCTAACAGAGAAGGAAGAAGAGCTGACCACTGGAAAACACGGAGCCAAACTTGTTGAGCAGAGCTGATTTACTAAAGAGGTCCAGGGCTTTGCCTGCGGCTGCAGTGCTTGCTTCCACAGGGAGGCAGGCTTCCGCTTACCTGCACTGGCCAGTGATGCATAACACCGGCAACAGCAGAATCGCTACAGCCCTTCACAAATCAGAATACAATGGGCTTGGTCACCACCAACCCTGGTGACATCGCAGACCCCTGTCTATCATGTGTCGCGGGCCGTCAAAATCTAACTTCTTGGTAAAAGCTGTGAGGTAAAACATGACACCTGCTATTTTGCTTGCTGTGAGGTCTTGCTGCCTCACACATTATCTAGCATTTTGGCCTCTAGTTAAGAGGCAGATCACAGGGTCTGAAATGAGTAACTTGATTTTTACTAATCTATAAATCCTCAGAGTGACTTAACAGTTTTTTTTTTTTTGCTTTTATTTCTAAATCATGGTAGAACATTTTTACCATTTCAATAGCTTTAAAATGCCCAACTTGGTAGCATGAAGCTCACCGGCACTAGGAAGCCATCAATCACTCTTTGCAGAGCCTTCCACCTTCCCAGAGACAAACATATCCCAAGTTTTCTTCATTTATAGGTAAAGCCATAAATTTCAGATCCTGAATGACTAGGCTCTACTTCCCCACCACGCTCTGCACACCAGCTTCTGTAAGCCCTTTCTTTCACCGACTGCCACAAAACCAATAAAACCACTCAGGTTAAAAAAAGGCCTTGTAGCTTCTCACAAAAAAGGGTCAAAGAAAGCAGCTTTACAAGTCCCGGCTCCGCCCCGCCCCCAGTAGACACCGGGAACCAGCTGGAGCCACAGCGCAGCCTCTCTCCAGACCTGACCCATCTCTTCATCTGGACTCCCATTTTCTTTTTCCTGGACACATATTGATTCCCAAAGCAAAATACGACTCTTTCAAAGGGCTCCGTCAGTAGGAAGCACCTAACCAAGCACCTCTTTTATACACCTCTAAGGACTCCAGCTCTGCCTTCCACAAATCAAGTCACTTAAAAATCGAACGTCTGGGCGCATGAAGCCAAGTTCTCCACTGACCTTCATAGGCCTGGTGAACAAGGTTAAACAGCCGTTCTGCCTGTGATTTGAGCTCCGGGTCCCTGTGCTTGTCCGGATGGTAGAGCATACACAGCCTCCGGTAGGCAGCTTTCAGCTCTTCAGCAGAGGCCTAAAGAAAGAGAAATTCAATTAGAGGACATCAATGGTACTGAAACACTATCATTATCGGAATCAGCCTTGGAACAGGACCTGTCAGCCACATTCCACCGCATCTGCCCTCTGCACAGGACATAATCAAGTTATGCTTTATTTCCCCAATAAGGCTTCGTTTCCACAGTTAATAAAGTGATCAATTATGTACATCAATAGCAACTGTGTTTGCTGTGCACACTGCTATGCAAGGGAATGAGAGCGGCTGTCTCCACCCTGGCTCGCCGTGCTGAAACACCAGACCCTTACTTGCCCCCAAACCCAAGTCAGCTAAGTCCCCCACACCAGAGAGCACACAGAGGGAGCACAGTCACATGCCACAGGCACATGGGATGTCAGTGATGTCAGAGCTTAATATATTAATTCTCAAGAGCCAAAGACAAGGCTGTAAAAGCAACACAGTCCTAAATGTGGCCTCTAAATGTGAACATGGAAAATGTTCCATCAGCTTGGAGCAACCAGGGGGTTACACAGGGAATGCTGGGCACAGAAGGTGCTTCCTGACGGTCTGTGGGGACAGCGGTGTGGGCTGTAGGAATGAGGCCAGCATAAACACCTTCTTCTTGGCTAGCAGCCACCAAAAACCCCTTAGGAGTCCTCCATGGCCCTGGGAACACTGTCTAGTTTTGCCAGTTGTTGTCTCTCTCTGGGAAGACCTAGAATCAGCATCCAAGACCACTGTGGTCTATCACAAGTAAAGCTGAAGGAGCACCCCCCCCCCCATCTTGACAAGGGAACTATGCTGTGTGGTCACTGACAATACGTAAGAGGGGCCCAAGAGGTCAGCATCTAGGTGGAAATGGGTCACCAAGGATGACCATGTCATAGCATCATGTACTGGGATGTAGGTCTTCAAGAAGTGATCATAGGGACGGACAGCTCAAGGGCAGTGATAGAAAACCACATGACACTATATGAGCTAACTACAACTTTTCCCTTCTAGGACTAAGCTTCTTCCCTTTTCTTTTTTCCTCCCCACTCACAAAGACGTGAAACTGACCCGTGCTTAACAATAATCTCTGGCATGACTTTACCCGTTTCCCACCAGCCCCACCTGGCAGATGCTGAAACCCAGATCCTGAGGGAGACAAGGTGCTGGGAAGGTATGCAGTGGGCACAGGGTTGGCTGGCCTGGGGCTGACCTCCCCAAAGTTCGATAAAGCAGTTACTCAGAAAAGCAGCAGCAAGATTGGAGCCTGCAGCTTGTCGGTTAGACTAGCCACAGACCCCTGCTGTCTGCCACTGTCACTCTAAACCAGAAGCTGTTCCACCAGAAGAGGGCAGGCTCTCAAGACGGAGAACTAGGGAGATTTCTGCCCTTCTGTCCCCAATCTCTTCCTCTACCTTCTCTCTGGGGTAGCCTTGGGAATGACACTGTTTAGTAGTTCTTAGCCCACTGCCTCCCCTCCATCTCTGGCAGGTTATCTCTGATTTACTGGGTGACCTTCCATTTCAGTGGCTGAGAAGGCAGGCGTAGGAGCTCAAAGGCCTGGACCCAGGCTATGCCCGGGTTTTTGTGTTTCTGTGATTCTGGGTGAGGGAGCTCCTATAAGCAGCTTTCCGTCTCAGTGTGACAATGCACTGAGACATCCCACGAGGGCTCACATGGTGCCCGACACAGCAAAAACTTATAAGAGTGGCTCTTCAGAACCTATTTCCTCCCTGTGAAATCAGGGGACAAGGCTGTTCCTCAGCTATGGTGAGACACATACCAGCTCACTCACAGGCAAGCCTGGCAATGCATACCATCCGATAGCAATCTCAGCTTAATTTCCAGACCTCCCCCTCCCCGTCAGCACTGGGATGGTCAGAGCAGCACTGCTTGGCGTGGGCAACAGGCATCCACTGCCAGCCAAAGTGGACCTGCATCACACCCGCCAACTGTGCTTAGATCTCAGTGGTCCCATCACTGAGCCTTCTCTTGCTTCTTCCTGCTTGGGGCTCTTTCCCAGCTGCCGCTAATCACGCAACACATTTCTTGCTGCATTAACACATTATCTGAATGAAACCCCAGCATTTGAATTACAATAGTAGACAACAGAAGATAAAACACACATCTTTCCGATAGCTCGATGCTGTGATTCAAAAGAGTTGTTCTTTCCTAAGTCATAGCTACACATTAGTTTCTTCCTGCAATTTTTTATTTCTTAAAGATTATTTATGTGTATGTGTGTGTACATATGTGTAAGGGTGGCCATGGAGGTCAGAAAAGAGCATCAGATCTGGAGCTGGAATTAAAGATGGTTGTAAGTCACCGACATGGTTGCTAGGAACTGAATTCTGCTTCTCTTAAAGAGAAGCAAGGGCTGGAGAGATGGCTCAGTGGTTAAGAGCATTGCCTGCTCTTCCAAAGGTCCTGAGTTCAATTCCCGGCAACCACATGGTGGCTCACAACCATCTGTAATGAGGTCTGGTGCCCTCTTCTGGCCTGCAGGCATACATGCAGAAAGAATATTGTATACATAATAAACAAATAAATAAATTTAAAAAAAAAAGAGAGAAGCAAGCACTCTTAACTACTGAACTGTCATTCCAGCCCTGTATTTATTTGGGAAAATAAAAAAGTATTCATGTGTACAGTGTGTTTCTATATGTAGTGTGTGTGAGTGCCACAGTGTACTTGTAGGGTCAGAGGGTAGTTATGTGGAGTCTGTTCTCTCCTTTCACCTTTATGTGGGTTCTAGGGATCAGACTCGGGCTGTCAGGCTGTGTGGCAGGTGCCATTGCCTGTCTGCTGAGCCGTCTTACCAGTGATGTTTTCTTCGAAGCCAGGTCTTAGCATGTAGCTCAAGCGGCCTCAACATGACCCTCATATGCATTCTTATTTTAGGTCCCTCAGCACTGGGAGTCTAGGTGTGAGGAACTGTCTGGCCTTCTTCCTGGAAACTTTAATTGCTCTTTCTCATACCTTATAAAAGTTACCAGTACAGGATGAAATGGAATTGAGTGACTCAAGGTTAGAAGACAAGTCCTGGTTACTAAAGTTAAGCCAAATGTCTGGGGAGCAGGAATCTAGTCTGCAATGCCACCTTTAATCATACTAACAAACGACTTAGAGTACTATCGATTAAGTAATGGAAATGAGAAGTTTCATTTTTAATAAATCTCACATTCAATAAAGGTTAGATTAGGCCTTTCATCACAACTGAATAGCTAAGGTCACTGGTTCAATATTTCATAAATGATAACCTTTCTCACTACTATTTAGCTCCTGACACCATTGTAGAAGGTAATGAGATCTCATTAAGAAGGACACCTAAACTATACATTTATCTCAAAACTTCTACAATAAAATCCAGATGTCCCAAGCTTAAAATCTGAAAGTTTTATTGCCCAGTCATCTGAAGAGAATGTTAGGTCACAAATTAAATCTCAATAGAACTTCTAATAAGATTTCTATTCCTAGGCTCTAAAGCTAAAAAGAAGAAGAAGAAAAAAAGACTTCTGTTCTTGTGTGCGCGCACAGTGCCCACAGAAGCCAGAAGAGATGCAGCTCCCTTGAAGCTGGAGCTATGGGTGGTTGTGAGCTGCCAACATGGGTGCTAGGAACTAAACTCAGTGCCTCTGCAAGAGTGGCAAGTGCTCTTAATTGCTGAGCCGTCTGTCCAGCCCTCAGCAGATTTAAAAGATAAACACTACACAAAGAATCATTCCTACCAGACAGCATGAAATTAGAAGCCTGTTACAGGTCGGGCAGTGGTGGAGCACGCCTTTAATCCCAGCATCTGGGAGGCAGAGGCAGGAAAATCTTTTGAGTTTGAAGCCTGTCTGGTCTACAGAGTAAATTCCTGAACAGCCAGGGCTACACAGAGAAACCCTGTCTCGAAAAACCAAACCAAACAAATCAACCAACCAAGCAAAAAACAACAACAAAGAAAGAAGTCTATGACAGGAGACCCCAAAACCCCAAAATCTGCGACTATTAAACAACACACCGCCCAGCCATCAGGGATCAAAGAAGAAAGTGCGAGCAGGTTAAATACTTAAAACACAGAAAATAAAACACAACATGCCAAAACCTATAGAATGAAACAAAGGCAGAGCTGTGGGGAAGTTTGTAACCATAAACCACCGCAATAAAGCCAGAAGTAAGGCTGGACATCTGGCTCACCAGGTTCAGATTCCAGCGTTTATGTGACCCTCGTGTAGCCTCTGGGAGTGCACACGGGTCCATTCACACTCACCCCATAACTACTAACTAACCAAAGAAGCCAGCCATGGCATAAGGTTCAAGGCTAGCCTGGTAGACTTAACAAGTTCTACCAAACTAGAATTATACAGACTGACTTTGTGTCAAGGAACAACAATAATAGTTCTTGTGTTACTCTATTTTCTGCTGCTGTAGCAAAATACTTGCAGTTGCAGACTTTATAAAGAGCAAAAGATTGCTTTCGCTTGACGTTTGAGAAGATGCAGAGGCATAACAGCCGCTTACGCTTGTCTCTGGTAAAGGCCTAATGTCGAAGGGCATTGAAATGTGTAGCCTGTGAGGGTGACGGCAGGGAGCTAGAGCAGCTGGGGTCCTGATCTCTTCCAAGGGCCACAGCAACCTCCTGCCCTCCAGCTGGCCAGTGCTTAGCATCAGCTGTGAGGACCGAGCTTCTAGCACATGAGCCTTTGGAGACATACTTAAAGCATAAGTGGTAAAGATGGGTACTGACTGGACACATTTCGTAGTTGATGCTGCTGCTTTTGGTGCTAGGGCCCAGGCCCAGGACTGTGTGTGCTGACATGCTCTGCCCTGCCAAGCTGCAACCCGTGTCCTGGGTGGGCAGCAGCACTCATCAGCTCCGAGCACAAAGACACTAAAGGAGAAAGGGCAGAGCTGAGAGGTGGCTCCATGGTGAAGGCACCTGCTGTACAAGCCTGGACATAGCGCCTGATGTCTGCAGCCTCTACAGGTTGAAGAGAACCAGCTCCGGAGGGTTACCCTCTGACCTTCACATGTGCCTGTGAGAGGGATGCAAGCATGCACAGATACACGCACACCAAACATACACTATTTGATTGAGGGGCCTCACCTCAGCTCATTGGCACCCCTTTATCCAAAGTCTAGAATGTTTGGTTGGAAGCATCACCTCAGCTCCCTAACACCCCTTTATACGAAAGTCTGGACTGTTTGTCTGGGGGCTTCACCCCAGCTCCTGGCATAAGCACTGTTCCCTAGGAGTTACCTTAGTCCAAACTCCACCTCCGAGAAAGCCCACCAAACGGTGACCCCTCCCCAGGGAAGACCACTCCCACAGGCTATTTAAACTGCACCCCAGAGAATAAACATGTGGTCTCTGGGTTTCCTGTGGTCTCCCTTTCTCTCTCTTGCCCTCTCCATGTTTCCCAGGGCTACCCAGGAGCACTCCATTAAAAATGGCATCTTTAATTCGGTCTAACTGGGTGTGATTGGGATTATTTGCGTCAGCAGAGCGGCTCCACACAGCACACCTCTAAGATCTGGAACAAGGCATGGATGTCTTCCAGTCAAACGACTGAAGGTGCTAGTTAGAGCAAGATGGCAGAATAGACACTCAACCAGAAAGGAAACGACTGGTTTGGGATGACATGTCCCTATGTATGGAATATCCCCCAATTTAAACAGAGACACACGACCTGTTAGAACACAAATTTAGTATAGTAACAGGATACACAAAACCCACTTGCATTTCCATTGATGAATAAGGAATAGCCTGAGAAAGGAAATAAGTAACACAAAATGAAAGAGACCGTCGTAAGGGACAGAGAACACCGGCCACTAACACAAGCTACTACAGACGCAGCACACGCCCTTTCAACACAAAGGGTCACACTGTATAGTCTAGGCTGACCTAAAATCTCAAAGGCTCCTCCCCTTCCAAGTCCATGCATGCAGTTTCACACGCATGGAGCACATCTACAGGCCAAGAGCCACTGCCTGGAATTCATTTTCTGCCCCCACAATGTGGATGTGGGAAATCAAACACAGGTTGTCAGGCTCAGCAACAAGAGTCTTTCTCACTAGGCCATCCCAGCAGCACTGAAATGGTTTTCCATCTTTATTGTTTAATATCTTTTTTTTTAGATATTTGAATATCTGAGGCTCAATGTGATATATGTCGTTCCTACTCATGACAGTCTAGTATTAATGACACTGCCTCATACACCAACTAGGCACCAAGAAGTATAGTCCTATACCACGTGTGCCAGACTCTGGGAGCCCCCAGACAGGGATCTGTTCCGCCTTGACTAAAGGTCAGAGTTCAGACCTACTGTTGCTCCTTCAAGGTTGTATGACAGGTGGTGTGACCTAAGCTGCGGCTACTTGGTGTTTTAGGTACTAAGAAAGTGATTGCTTTGATCCTTCTATCACGGTAAAGAAGTTCCTTGCCTTCTTCCCTTCCTCCCCACTTTTGGACTGGGGCATATAAAGGACACGAGAAATAAACGTGAGGCGAATCTCAGGACTTACTGGATGCCCTTCCGACTCTATCAGTTGTTTCTTGTCTCTTTCTTAGTCCTCACGTTTCCTTCCAAACACAGACAGGAATAAGCGAGGCCGGGTGGAACCTGGTAGTTGTCATCTGGATGCAGGATGCGGCACCAGACAGAGCCAATAACCTTTGGAGCAAGGTGATCACAATGACCACACTTATGCTCTTGATTCAAACCCGCTCAGCATGGCCAGTCACTCTTCAACCATATGACACTTAAGTAACAGTGCTGCCCTCTCTGAAGCTGTACCCCTACTGAATCGGCAGTTTACCTAATCCCCACAACTGAAGACACCCCCCTTTCCCCGGCCTGTATGTTCCATGAGACTCTGATGGGGAAAATAGAAACAAACAAACACGCACAGCTAGTAGAGGCCTATACACTGGAAAAATGGCCCTAAAGGAGGAAGCTGATCTGGGAGCTAATGAACATTCCAGACAGGAGCTGTGACCTGGAGAAAGGGGCCACATCTCACTGTGTCACTGGCTGATCCCGACTGTAGAGCGAAGTCGAAACTTGTCAGTGCTGGGAAGAAGGCTGTAGCTAATATGGCGGGAGGGCTCATTCTCTACCCTGTCCTGTAAAACACCCTACTCTACAGCCAGACCCCTCCCCACCACATGCGGAGACCATGTGCCTGTTCAAGGCAGCTTTCTCTTCCTTTCCTTCTTCCTTCCACCAGCCTGGGTAAGTAGGCACTGGGATCTAACCCATTTCACATTCTAACCCGGCAGAGTGAACCGTCCTAAGCAGTCAGTTGGCGCGGGACTGCTGCCTGGGGTCTGTGAAGGAGCCTGCCAAGCAGGAGAAGATGGACGGCAAGGGACTAGCTTCTACACACTGCAGAATGCAGCTGTGCATGGCTGACAAGAGAAACAGTGTGCAAACGCCCCATGCCACGAGAAACTTGTTTTCCTTTATAGACATCATTACTGGTTCTGGTGTGGAAGATGACAAACAGGCAACCTTTCTCACGACAATAAAAAACCCGCGAGGAGACAATCAATACCTGCCAGATGGAAAGGCGAAACCTGCAGCGGAGAGCTGCGTCTCCTCCTCTAGGGGCCTCCAAGGACTGCAGCAGGATGCCCAGGCCTCACCGCTTCAGAGCCAGAGTACTTCTGGGTGTGAGCCTGCCCTTTCCCTGACTCTAGACAAACTTCAGAAGGGAAAGCACAGATTCACCAAAACAAAGGTGAAGAAATTCCTTCTGGCAGCCAGTTCCTCTAGAGCAGCAGTTCTCAACCTGTGTGTCTAGACCCCTCCGCAGGGATTACATATCAGGTATTTACATTATGATTCATAACAACGCCGAAATTACAGCTATGACGCAGCATTTTATGGTTGGGGTCATCACAACATGAGGAACTGTACTAAGGGGTCGAAGCATTATGAAGGCTGAGAGGCTGAATCTACAACTCGTGCCTCGCTTGAGAACGGGGTACTGGGGGCTGCAGAGATGGCCTGGCAGATGCGGCACTTGCTGCACAAGTGGGAGTGAGACCAGATTAGAGCTAGATCCTGGCACCATAGAAGGCGCAGGTGGGTGTGGCAGTCTGTTTGAAAGCCTAGCACTCAGGAGAGACACAGGACACCTGAGTAAGCAAGCTCTGGGGTCAACAACCAACACCAACAACACCCTCATACACAGGCAAAACACAATTCTAAGCAGGAGGCCAGCAAATGTACATTGCTTGGGGATGATTGGTGTCAGCTAGGTTCTAGGTAGCACCCAGGACAAAAGAAGCACAATGGTCCCTACCCTCAAGAGACAACAAACTAGCTGTGTTGTCACTCTTAAGACCCATGAACAAGGGCTGCAGAGATGGCTCAGCAGTTAAAAGCTTGCCTGCACTGCTCTTGTAGAGGACCCGGGGCAGGTCCCAGCACTCACACCAGGCAGCTCACAACCACTTGTGACTCCAATTCTAGGAGGATCCAACCCCACACATAAAAAAGCATATGAAATAAATAAAAAAGACCCCCCCACACATGGACTTAACTAGACATAGGGCAGAAATGCTAATGTTAGTGGCACAGAAGTTAGGGAGGTCAGAAGGCAAGGAAAAGACCTAAATGGGTCACAAGAGACTTTAAGTTGCATCAGGTCCTTGAGAGGCTGAGGCGTACTACCAGAAAAACAGGACAGAGGAAGCAAGCCACCAACTCGGAAGCAAGATGGGATGCTGCACAGTGGTATGAGGAGGAAGGGGCGGACAGGCAGCTCATCTGAACATCCATCCATCTGCTCATTCCTTCAGCAAACATTTGTTAAGAACGTTCAACAACAGGGATGTGCTGGAGAGATGCACGGTGGAACTGTATCATCACCCAAACATCAGAGCTTACTGTGATAAGCTAAGGTGGCTAATGACGTCTTCTGGACGGTTTTCTATGGCGTGCAGGGTACACAGTGGCAACAGACAGATGCAGTCACCAGATCTCCTTGAAGTGAAAGGGGTAAAATGTCACATAAAACATGGTTTATAAAAGGCTTTAAAAATCCCAGGGGGTGGGGGGGCTGGAGAGATGGCTCAGTGGTTAAGAGCACTGCCTGCTCTTCCAAAGGTCCTGAGTTCAATTCCCAGCAACCACATGGTGGCTCACAACCATCTGTAATGGGGTCTAGCGCCCTCCTCTGGCCTGCAGACATACACACAAACAGAATATTGTATACATAATAAATAAATAAATAAATATTAAAAAAAAATCCCAGAGGCCAGTGAGATGGCTCAGTAAGTGGGGTACTTGCTGCCAAGTCCAACAACTCGGAGAGAAATGCCCCCTGTCCCAAGTTGTCCCGACCTCTTCGACACAGACATTATGAGGTGGGATTATCTCTCTCTCTCTCTCTCATACAAACACAAATCATTTTCAGTTTGTTTTGGTTTTCTTTTTCTTTTTTTTTAAAAAGATTTATTATGTATAAAACATTCTGCCTCCTTGTATGCCCTCACGCCAGAAGAGGGTGCCAGGTGTCATTACAGATGGTTGTGAGCCACCATGTAGTTGCTGGGAATTGAACTCAGGGCCTCTGGAAGAGCAGCCAGTGCTCTTAACCAACTGAGCCATCTCTCCAGCCCACTTGTCTTGATTTTCTAAGACAAGGTTTCTCTATATAACAGTCCTGGTTGCCCTAGAATTTGTTCTTTAGACCAGGCTGGCCTTGAATTCACAGACATCTGCCTGCCTCTACCTCCTGAATGCTGGGATTAAAAGTAACCATCAATCTTTAATCTGCTAAATGGTATGGCTAGGAGTAAAGCTGCAGCTTTGGCGGCTGGTTCTGACTCAATCCTTGGCTGAAATTCTAGCTTAAAGGTGGAGGTACAGGTTGGAGCCATGTTTACTGTTTCAAGGGTTCTGCCACCACCAAGAAGCATGCTGCTGCCGCTCAAAAACACCATTTAAATGTCTGGTGGCAGGGCCTCTTAAAAGAGCTGTGAGGCTTTGGCACTAACGCTGAGTCAGGAAGCCTCTCTTAAAGATGTGCTTCTGCCTGCCTCTAGCAAACAGAGCACACCTGAGAAAATGCTGCTACCAAGTAGCCATGCTTGACTCTGTTCTTGTCTGTCTAGAATCCTTTTTAAAAAGCTTTCTCAGGCTTTATACGTAAATTCTTGCCAAACCGTGGGTGTCATTTGTTAGCAGAGACTCCATGTAGCTGCTGAAGGAATAACGGGCTGCACTGGTAAGCCATGGCGATACACAGATGAACAGAAATGGGTTAATGTAAGATGTAAGAGCTGGCTAGAAATACGCCTGAGCCATTAGCCAAACAGTGTTGTAATTAATATAGTTTCTGTATGATTATTTGGGTCTGGGTGGCCGGAAAACAGAACAGTCTCTGCTTACACAGAGCCTGAGCTTGGCCTGGGTTCTGCAATGTGTTCCATACTGTCTGTTAATATTAACCGGACATAACTTGTGAAAATAGACAAAGCCAAAGTCAGAGACCCAAGAGAACAGTGAGAGGAATTCAGGGTTGAGTTTATGGGGGAGGGGATGATCTGGAAGCTGGAAGAACTCTGGTCAGTTGACCTCAAGATTGAACCAAATAGTGTGTAAATTAAATTACTCAAAGCTCAACACAGAGGCGGCAGGACAACTCTAGTGAGGGTTACGTGCGGGTTATGGAGTGACCAGAAGGCAGCTTAGGCCTGGGAGGAGGGAGTGGACATAACTTTCACCTAGGCACAACGTCCAGAAGGCAGAGAGAGAAGGGGGAGCAGGCTGATGGAGACTCAAACAGACTCAAGAAGTTGAGAACGCTGGGCACACACCTATAATCCCAGCACTCGGGAAGCAGAGACAGAAGGATTTCAGTGAGTTCCAGGACAGCAGCCAGGACTATTACACAGAGAAAGTCTGTGTTGTTCTCACTAACAGGTCCTCTCCTACATCACCTGGGTTGGTTTTAGGATGATAAAAATCAGATGAGCACAGCCTGGTGGAGTACTCAGAGGCCGAGGTAGGAGGACTGCCAAGTTCAAGGTTGGGTTAGGCAACTCAATGAGACCCTGCTCAAAGAGCAAAGTATAAAAAGAGGGCTGAATATAGCTCAGCGATGGGACCCTTGCCTGGTCTACACAGGCCTTATGCTAGTCCCAGAATCACAAAAGTAAATAAACGCACCATCAAATGACTTGTCTTTGATGCAGAAGGAAGCTGGTTCTGGATTCCCAACCAGGAAGCCAGCTAGAATTTAATAATTTGTATGGTTTGATGCCAATCAAATTTCGTTCAAGAAAATGCAAGGAAATATACAGAGAGGGAACTCATCCACATTATTTCAACTGTTAATTACAGCATACACACACCCTTTTTGTTTGTTTTGTTTTTTTCAAGACAGGATCTCTCTGTGTAGCCCTGACTGTCCAGGAACTCGTTCTGTAGACCAGGCTGGCTTTGATCTTACAGGGATCTGCCTGTCTCCTCTGGGATTAAAGGACTACCACTGCTTAGCTCTTTTCTTTCTTTTTTTGAGACAATCTCTTCTTTCTTTTCTATTTTTGACAAAGTCTTACTATACACACTTACACATGTGCCAGCTGGCCTCACAGCAATTTTCAGGTGTACAGTACCACTCCTAGGCACCTCTCTGTACTGCCCAGGCTGACCTTGACTCCTGATCCCCCAGCCTCCTCCTCTCCAGTGCTGGGATTCTGTGGCATGACACCACAGGCTGGCAGACTGGCTTGTGGAAAAAGAGCTGTATACCCACCACTACAGGAAGTAACAGAGACGCACTCCACCTCTCTGCCTTGCAGGCTGAAGGATGAAAAAATAGGTTTACACAGGGCGAGTTCCGTCCCCAGCTAAGGTTGCCTCACATCACACAGGACCCCACGGCGGAGACTGTCTTCATTAAAGCTGGCTTTCACGCATACCCTTTGAGGTTCAGCTGCAATCTGGGGCCACTTCGAGATCAACAAGTGTACAGAGGAACTCAATGTGCAAGGTGCTGGGCTCTACCACCAGACATCCTACTCTGTCCGAGTTTCATCGCCAAGGCCAGGGGTCTAGTGGACACAACCACAGCTCACATCCCTTTGGAGTCTGCCTCTTCCAGGAAACATACGGGCTAGGGAGAGACACAGTCAGACCATGAAATAATCAAGGCAGTTAAACAGATCGACCAAACACACAAGCCTCTGCTTTGACAAACAACTGTGTGACTTTGGGTCCTATTTAACAAAGTTAGAGGAAACCCCACAGAACTGAGACACAATACACTCAAAGATGGCACCACAAACTCTTAAAAACACAACCAGATAATCAGTAACGACAAAATTCTAAAAAATTCTAAAATTCAAAATTCTAAAAAGAAAAAAAATTCTCAGGGCCCAGTAGCACAAGACTGAGGTCCTAGCTATTCTGGAAGTTGAGGCAAGAAGATCAAAAGTTTAAGCACAGTTGGGCAGCTTGCTAAGACCTATCTAAAAACTGAACAAGGGGCAAGGGTTAGGGCAGTTCAGTGGTAGAGACACACTGTGTTCAGTGCCTAGAACTGGAAAATGTTTCTAAGGCCAGAACACAGTGACCTTTAAAGCTTCCAGGACACAGGGGAATCTTGTCCTTAGCACAGACCTCTGCTCAGAGCAAATGGACCAAGGGCAGAAACTGCCTTAAATAGAGGCCACTCAGGACACAGAAAACCCCTCTCTATTGTGACACAACTTGGTTTTTCACTATTCTCCTGGTCACACTTCCATGTTCCTCTGGTGCCTTGAGACACCGCTACAAACGACCAGGACATGCATGGCTTTTGAGACGTCTTCCAGCTCTCCATGGACTTCTGGGTTCCAGCAGAACTGACGGTTCAGACCCTATCTCCCCCTTAGAAACTTATCTGCTCTGTTCACTCCCGCTCCACCCTGCCCAACCAGGCACACTCCTGGCAGTCTATCTTTTTAGCTTGGCATTTCTTTCTGGGCGGATTCTCTGCTTCCTGCACACTGCACTCTGACATGCAGGAGAAGTTCCCGCAGTTCCGAAGCCTCGAGGTGGCTGCTCAGAGAGGAATTCACTGTGTCCTTACAAGAGCAAAGCAGCAGCGACATTCGCAGAGGCTGTCTCTTTTAGAGATAAATGTGTGCCTGGTCCTCGTTAAAACGTGTACAATTTATTAGTACGCTAGTTGCTTTAAATCCTTATCAGAACGAGAGGAATACATGGAGTAAGAGAAATCAAAACAGACACTTGCAGAAGGAAGCACAACTCCACAGCTGTGCAGGCGCGCTGCTCCCAGGCCCATGTGCTCTCTCCTATCATTTTATTATTAGATTTACAGCACAAACACTTTCAATTGAAATCTTTGAGAGAAAAGGAAACTGTTTAGCTGCATAATACAAAACCAGAGCATAAAAACGTTAAGAACCTATTACCAAAATGCTCAAAACAGGAAGGTATTAACTGGCTTATGGTTCATTAACGAAGTAAACTTAACTTTGTAGTGTTGGCTAATGACACCAAAATAACATTGAACCCGGCCAAGCATCCTTCATTGTTCTCTCCCCTCTCCACAGTGAGCCTCTCCTAGTCACCCTGGCCACCCCATGCTCCTCACTTTCTCTCATCTTGCCCATATCTTCGGAGCATCTTTGGGTCCCCCTCTATTGTATCTTAGACTCCAGTCTCTAGTTTACCCTCTGTGGTAGGTTTTGTGCTCAGAATCAACTACAGCAGAGCCACCCACCCAGTCAGCTCTGCAGGAAGTACCGTTCAGGACAGCAGTGTCTTTTAAAAAGAATCCACTCCAGCCAGGTGGTGGCTCACGCTTTTAATCCCAGCACTTGGGAGGCAGAGGCAGGCGGATCTTTCTGAGTTCGAGGCCAGCCTGGTCTACAAGAGCTAGTTCCAGGATAGGCTCCAAAGTTACAGAGAAACCCTGCCTCAAAAATACATAAATAAATAAATAAAGTAAAAAAAAATCCACTTATCCACTCAACATTTGGAGCAGGCAGAAAGCTTGGGCACTCATAATCTAATGCCTGGTATACATTCTGGCACAACCTCTCCTCCGGCAGCACTGGAGAAAGAGCCCAGTCCCTGTGTACACAAGGCACTCCCTCTACCACTGATCCATGCATGTCCCCAGCACTGACTTCCAGTGGTACAACAGATGAGCAATTTAGCACGAGCCACACTAAGGCCATCTATACCCATGTTTAGTTTTTGGTCTTTTGAAACAAGGTCTCATGTGGCCCCGGGTAGCCTCAAACTCACTATAGAGACAACAGAGACCATGAACTCCTGACCTACCCTCCAAATGTTGAGATTACAGGTGTCCTTCACCATGCCATGTGGATGTCTTCAAAATACACAGAATCTCACTGCTGTTAAAAGCTAATAAATACTAACTGGATATCTATGCTCAGCACTTTACATACATCCTGCCCACATGGCGATGTGTACAGTCACCCTGGCTCACAGGAAGTGCTTAACACTTGTTACTTTATTTGAGACAGGGTCTCATTCTGTAGCCTTGGCTGCCCTATGTGGGACAAGCTGGCCTGTTTCTGCCCTGGCGTGCTGGAGTTAAAAGGCATATGCCACCATCCCCAGCCTGTCAGCTACATCCTTGTGTCAAAGAAAACAGGAGTGGCATGTAGGATCGCTCGGCAGGTGAAGGAGCTTGATGTTGAGTCTCATGATCTGAGCTCTCCCATGATGAAAAGGCAGAACTGATAGCCAGAAGTTGTCCTCAGACCTCACATTGTGCTCCACACATTAACAATACACGCAATTAGAAGAAAAAGACAATGGGCAGGAAGACTAGACAGAGCAACAGAACTAAAAACAGAAAGGGCACTGGAACACAAGGCAGCCGCTCACAAGGCCACACTTCCCAGGCTCCTCTGGCTTCAAAGGCTAGCAAGGACAGCACTGTCCTCTCCACTGCTAAGCACTTGCAGGTTAGTGGTAGGCACAATGGGCGACAGAAAGAATTGTGGTCGTGGACAGCCAGCTCTGACCCTACATGCCCAATGCCAAACCTTTGCTCACAGTCCACTGTGCATGTGGAGAAACTCAAGAGTCAACCCAGACTCTCCTGACCTCATGAAGAGGAGAAACCATATGGTAGGAGAGAACCAACTTTGTCACACAAACACCAAACACACAGACACAATAAATAAACATTACCAAAAAACCCCAACCCCCTATCCACCACTAAAGCCTCCAGATAGCCTTGAAAATGAGGTTGGCTAGCTACACTGATTAAGACCAGTGAGTTTCCCAAGAGGTGCTGACGCACACCTTCAATCCCAGCACTCAGGAGGCAGAGGCAGGTGGATCTCTGTGAGTTCAAAGCCAGCCTGGTCTACAAAGCTATAAGGAAACTCTGTCTCAAAAAAAATAAAAAATAAATAAAAAACAAAAAACAAACAAACAAAAAAACCCACTCAAAACCAAACCAAACAACCAGAGTATTTTGTTTTTGTTCTGTTTCTTAAAGACAAAGTTATGTCTTGTTATGAAGCCCCAGCCAGTTATGAACTCATGATAACCTTACTGTTTGGCTAAAATAATGTCCTTCAAAGTGTAACATGGCAACAATGAGGAAAAAAAATCAGACTATATTACTTAGGAATAAACTAGGTTTAAATCATATCAGTTAAGAATCCTATAAAAATCAGTCACAGAAATGGCTCAATGGTTACGCGCACTTGCTGTTCTTGCAAGACCAGGGTTCAGTTTCCAGCACCTCACGGTAGCTCACAACTGTCTACAACAATGCGTGTGCTGAACATACATGCACTCAAGTGTAACACCTATACAAATATAAAAGGAATTCTACAAAAAGCTTAAGGATAAATCAATTTAACGCTAATTTGCTGTCAAGAAATCCATTCTCCAAACAGTTTGGAAAAAATCATCCTGGAAATCAGACGGGCTCAATTTTAGTCCTGATCATGCATCTAACACACAAGACCACAGAGCCAGCCTGGAGCTGGTGGGCTTGACTACTGGGGGGTCACCACTCTACCAACAGAAGCTCTGCGACAGCCAAGAAAGGGCCTCCCTCCCTCACTGGGACCATGGGCTTGGTTTACAGAAGGAGCTGGTGGTCCTGGCTAGCCAGCGACCTCCTGCCGCAGAAACCTGAGAAGGGAAATTCTTAGGGAATTTTTGGCATTTCCTTATTACTTCAGTTGTTTAATTCTCTTATTCATCTAATTTTTACTTCACTCTTTTTGAAATGTGGTCTCACGTAGCTGAGGATGACCTTGAGCACCAAACTTCCTGCTTCTACTCCCCAAGTGCCACCACGCCCAGTTTGTACAGTGACTGCAGCACGTGGTAGAGAACGTGGTTTCATGCCAGTTAGACAAACACTCTACTGACTTAAGTTCCAGTCCAACTCAGTGCTTCTACACTGTAAACAGAAAGCCCAGCCAGGTTCTGCAGCGTTGCTCCCACCTGTGACTTCTAGGTAGACGACTGAACATGGTGGAACATTGAACATTCTATGGACGCCCTCTGAAGGTCCTCCAAGGGCTGGAGTGCCCTCCTATGGCACACTCTACTAAAGTCAGAACTGACAGCACATAGAGCTAAGCTGACACGCTTCTGACACATATGCGCACATACAACTCAAGATTCCTTCTGTTGTTCTCCAGCTCAGGTATGAAAAACCAAAAACCTAGTAAACACTAACGGCATCACCTCTAAAGCCTCCATTCTAGTAGAACCCTGAGCCACAAAGTCAGCACGCAGAAATGACGGCTCTCAACACTGAACGTGTTGTTTGACAAGGACTTCATCTATGGCTATAAACGAAGGGAGTGCCTGCACTCACTGGCAGAAGAAAGAATTCCTTTAAAAGAGGTATTTCTTTGGCTCATATCCCAGTTCAGTAGCAATGAAAGGCCCTAAAATCCCAGGGGTTCAAATGTCCTTCTGAGCACCGAAGGCTCCCTAGGCTCAGCAGTTCTGGCGTGCAGGTAAACGGTGGCTCAACTACTAACAACTCCGTGTAGTTAGGAGTGTGAGGGTTTTAAACAAAACAAAACCGGGTCCTGGAAAAACTGGGTTCTTTTGCCACTTTGCTTCCTGAAGAACCAGGGTATAGTATACACTGGGGCTCTTGCCTTTAATCCTAGCACCTGGGAGGCAGAGGCAGGTGGATCTCTTCGAGTTCAAGGCCAGCCTGCCTCAAAAAACATAAAATGTAACAAGCCAGGGTAAAGTTACAGTTTCATTTAACTACTAAGTGTTAAAGAAACAATTTGTTTAAAGTCTGAGGACAGTTCAGCTATAAATCCAGGCCCCAGAAAGTCTGCAGGAAACAATGGTTAGTACAGCTGAGAAATGCATACTCCGGGTAGCCAAGAGCACACTATCAGAACAAAGAGCTTTGTAGTATGTGGGCTGGTAAACTGAGGCAGCAGCACAGTTCAAGAGCTGGGTTCTGGAGTTCTAATGTCCAGGGATGAATTACACCCGACAGTTCCTTCGATTATAAATAATTATAAATCAAGTTTCAGGACAGCTAGGGTTACACAGAGAAACCCTGTCTAGAAAAAAAAAATAAAACAATGGATTATTATGAGGGCAGCTATGACAATTTAATGAGACACCACATTTAGAGGGTTTTTGTTTTATTTTGTTTTTCGAGACAGGGTTTCTCTGCGTAGCTTTGGTGCCTATCCTGGAACTCTTTGTGTAGATCAGGCTGGCCTCGAACTCACAAAGATCCACCTGCCTCTGTGCCACCACCGCCCTGAGCATTTAGAGTTCTTTCAGCAGGTGCCGTGCTCAAAACACGCACTTTAATAGACGCTGGTTATTAGCAAGCAAAGTAGCTTTGCTGAGGACAGTCCAGTTCGGTTACACTTGATCACTACCAAAAAATTTGAAGGATAGGATTGTCTGCTGGGGATGGACCCAACTAATCATTAACGCACCCTGACCTTGGAAGCTTTTCCGGAAACCCTTTCCGATGGAACTCAACTGCCGACTAGCAACGCGAATGGGAACCTACAAGAAATGTACAGGTGGCAGACAGTGCGGGCCTCTCGGGTTACTTTTTATTCTCGAGACAGCGTGAACACACTTGACCTGGATGCTGAAGCCCCAGTCAGGACGCCGTTGCGTCTCAGGCCTAGCACTTCTTGCTCATCCTCCGCCCCTTGAGCCGAGGCTGGGGAGGTCCTGTTGTCTAATTTCTGGGCGGTGGCTCAAGGGGTCGATGGAGGGCACGGAACGCTAGCGTCTGAGGCTAGATCCAACTTCGGTGGCACCAGAGATATAGGCGCCCGGCTGAGTTCCAGGGAGGCTCCCAGGTGGCCTTGACCTTGGTGTCCCGGGACTCAGTTTGCCCGCCTGCTGGCTCAGGCCGCTGACCCTAACCCTCCGTCTAGGGCAGGTGCGTGAAGAGGGGGCATGGGCCTGGGTCACGGAGGCCCAGGAACCCCAAGGCAACGGCTGTCCCGGGACCCTCGTCCTCCCTCCGGCAAGTGCGTGGGCTCAGGCTCAGCCGGGACACGGTGCACGCCACGCACGGGTAGAGGAGAGCTGGGCAGACGCTGGACCCGCGCCAGGGCGCGAGGGTCGCGGCGCTGTGAGCAGCCCGACGGCTGACGGGCGCACACGGCGGCGGGGTCACGCGGCCTCCGCACCGGGCCGCGGCCTCCCTGAGGCGGCTGCGGGGCCAGAGCCGCTCGCCCGACCCTCCAGACCCATCGGGTCGGGCGTCAGTCCCGCCGACGCCGCGCCGCGGGCCTCACCTCCCTGCGCACGTTCAGCAGTGAGTAGTAGTCTTCATTGTCCAGCTCCTCCTCGCTCAAGGCCGTCGCCATCTTCGCAACCTTTCACCCCGCCAAACCGGCGAGGCCGCACTCAAGAGGGTCCGGCGCTGCGCGGCGCTCCCTGTAAAGCTTCCGCTCTACCCACAGCGGCCCCTGGCGGCTCGGAGGCCGCATGGCAGCCCGCGGGAACGCGCCTGCGCAGTACGCCACCGTGCGGCCGAGGCCAGTAGCAAGCGGGCGGCTCGCGGGGGTGGTGGGGGTGGTGGGGGTGGAGGGGGGTTAGGTGGGGTGGGGCGGACTTGTGTGTGTGAGCCTTTGCACGTGTGTATGTGTAGTGGGGTGGCACTGACATTGCATGTCCATCTGAACCAGTGCAAGTGTGTGTGTGTGTGTGTGTGTGTGTGTGTGTGTGTGTGTGTGTGTGTGTGTGTTGGGTGCCTACCCGGGTGGCACTAAGCCTTTCCCTGGACTGTCAAGGGAGACTGAAAGCTACATACTTGAGGCTTTAACTCCCCCGCGCCGCCCCTTCCCCCGGTTCTGGGCGGCCCTGAACCGGGAATGCCTCGAGTTCCTCCCCTGGTTTGGTGTTTGTTGCAAGGCCACCCAGAGCCCCCCGCTTTCATCTCACCAGGCCCACCCCCATAGGAAGCTGCTGTGGATGCACTTGAATACTTCTGCTCAAGAAACTTCCAAAGTGATTGTCTACACCATTCTTGGTCCACGGGAGCCTTCCTTCCTGTTCAGAGAACCGGTCACCTCCTTAGCTTAGGTTTTTGGGTTTTTGTTTTTTTAATGTGTTGCCCTAAATTTAGGAACACCTGGCCATTTTTTTCTGCTGCGTAAATGAGGAGGCAATATCCATTTGGCTCTTAATTGAGTCTGGCGTACACATATACCCGTGGTTCCTACCTCATAGCCACTCTGTTGTAAATTTCTCTCTGTTGTAAATTTCTCCCGTATAATTTAGGAGTGGCGTCTAATTGATTTCAACCCGGTGCCTGCTGTTTGGTGCGTTATTAAGAACGTCTTGGTTACAATAATCTAAATAATTTAAATGTCTCTGTAATGATGTTATCAAGTGGTGGGCAGCTGCTTAGACTCTTCCACCTGTTGGCTCACATGACCTGTCTTTTCTCAGGGTCTTTGTTGTTCCTCACAGCCCTCTGTTTGCCCTTCCTAAACTGGCTTTCTGGGAAACCCCAGCACCTGTCTGTAGATAAGAGAGGTTGGTTTCTTCCTTCCTAATTTTGGTCAGATGTGCGCCATCTGGGCCTGGGTAATGTCCCTTCCAAGTTGTCCACTCCTCTTAGGCTCTTTCGCCTGGAGACATCTAGGTGTGCAGAGGCAGCCTGTGGTAGGCTGTCAGCCCAGGTTGTAAATTAATAACTTGAAAGAAAGAAGAAAAGCTTGGTATGCTTCTGCAGCCACAGTGTATCAGTTCTAGGCTTCCGCAGCCACAGTGTATCAGTTCTAGGCTTCCGCAGCCACAGTCTATCAGTTCTTCCTGCGGTTTTTATAGGCTTTTTCTTTCTTTCTTTTCTTTTCTTTTTCTTCCTTTGCAGAGCTGTGATTAGGGCAAAGCTACCTGCTGACATTTTTCTGGTCTTTGAGAATTCCATACAGAGGCTAGGGGAAAAACTACGATGTTGATGTTTCCCTTTTCCTTGCGTTTGTAGATGTTGAGTGGGCTGCAGAGGAAGCCTTTACCTCCCTCCCTTGCTCGGGGAAACAGCTTCTAGGAGTTACAGAAATGGAACAGCATATGTTTCACTATGCCCAGGTCTGTGTTTCTGTGACTGAGAGTGACCTGGTTTTTAGCACCACTCAGACAAAATAAATAATGACTCAGGGATGCTCTGGGCCTGTCCTCTCTCCGGCCCACAGTGTTTTCTATTGTGGTTCCTTGGAAAATGGCTGTGGCAGATGGAGAGTCAACTTCCACACTCCACAGGCCAAGGGAATGTATTTATTTCCAGGGCTGGCTGTTGTCCTTTCTCCTCGCCCAAAGCCCTGATGTTGCATGGGCAAAATACTGGAAACCAAGGGCTGTACAAATCTATAAGTTAAAAGACACACGACCAGAGCCAGAGAAACTGCCAAAAAGCCCTGTCACTCAAGACCTTGTACTTTCTAAAGCAACCTGTAATTCAGGAGCAAGCAAAATCCAGTATACTTAGGTAATATATTTCTGTAAGAATAAGCACATGTGAGATGCAGATTTAAAGGGTTATTTCATGTGTTTGAGGTTTTTGTTTGTTTTATTTTGTTTTGTTTTCCTGTATGTGACTGTATGTACCACTGTGTTTGGTGCCTCAGCATGGCAGAAGATGGTGTGGGAGCCACCAGAACCGGAGTTGTAGAAGATTGTGAGCCGTCACGTGGTTCCTCTTCCAGGGTAGCCAGTGCTCCTAACCACTGAGCCATCCCACCAGCACCTTGTTTCTGTAACTGTGGATACATGTGTCTGTTTTATGCACGCGCAAAAGCCATTATGAGTGTGTCTATAGAACACACACAATGCAACTCCTGTTAAATGCTTTCATTTTATTGTTTGTTTTTACTTTTGTTTTCTAGGTTTTGAGGCAGGGTTTCATAAACCAGGCTGGACTTGAATTTGTTCTGCAGCAGACAGAGGATGACCTTGAATTCCTGATCCTCCCACCTTAACCTGACCTGTGCTGGGATTCCCTTGTGACCATCATACCTGGGCTCTCATTTTCTTTCTTTCTTTTTTTTTTTAAATATCTATCTATCTATCTATCTATCTATCTATCTATCTATTTATTTATTATGTATGCAAGTCTGTCTACATGTATGCCTGCAGATCAGAAGAGAGCATCAGACCGCATTACAGATGGTTGTGAGCCACCATGTGGTTGCTGGGAATTGAACTCAGGACCTTTGGAAGATCAGGCAATGCTCTTAACTGCTGAGCCATCTCTCCAGCCCTGGGCTCTCATTTTCAAACAGTGAAGCTAAGGACACTCATCTCCACATACTCATATGTTACTGACCCTAAAATGGTCTGGCTCTCATTGAGCCTCTCCTATGTAGATGCTCAGCAATATGGCTCAGCGAGTGAAGGGGCTGGCTGCCAAGTCTGACAATCTGAGTTTGATTCCCCAGAACCCACGAGCTGAAGAGAACAGACTCCTGTAAGTTGTCCTCTGAACTCCATGTTTGAAGGCATGCATGGACACACACACACACACACACACACACACACACACAAAGTGGGGTACCTGGCAAGTATTGATATCACATGAGGCCTATTCTGAATAACAGTTTATCTGAAGTTCAAATTCAGCAGTGTACTATAGTTTGGATTGCAAGTCCTCAAGAGTGCAGGTGTTTTAGGCTTGTTCCCACCGTATTGTTGTTGGGATCACTGGGAACGTTCAGAGACAGAGCCGGTGGACAGGCGCAGGATTTTGTTGAGGTGCCCTCAAGAGGAATTACTGGACTGCGATGACCACTCTTAAGTCAATTTGACACAAGCTAGATTCATCTGAAAGGATGATACCTCAATAGAGACGATGCCTCCAGAAGATAGCTATAGGTCATTTTCTTAATTAGTGATGGTTGGAGGAAGGCCCAGCCCACCGTGGGAGGTGCTATTGCTGGGCAGGTGGTCCTGGGTTCAATAAGAAAGCAGTCTGGGCAAGCCATGGGGAGCAAGCAAGTAAGCAGCATCCCTCCCTGACCTCTGCATCAGCTTCTGCCTCCAGGTTCCTGCCCTGCTTAAGTCCCTGTCCTGGCTTCCTTCAGTGAGGAGCTACAATGTGGAAGTGTAAGCCCAATAAGCCCTTCCTTTCCCAGCTTGCTCTTGGTCACAGTGTGTCGTCACAGCCACAGAAACCCTAAGACAGGAACCCCAGTAGTCTCCTCTGCTGTGAGGTCAGTGGGTTATCTCTGACACATGCATCTGCTATGATATGTGACAGGCCCCCCAATATCAAGGCCGATTCGTCGTGGATGGAAACTTCCAGAACCCTGAGCCAAAATAACCTTTCCCGTCTCTGTGCTTGAGGCCTTTGGCTGTCACAGTCGCAGGAAGCTGGCGGACACACAGGCATCCTGTGATTTCATTTGCAGCCCTTACCTGGAGGCTCCCTTGTCTTTCCCCACTTTCATTAGCAACAGTCCCGAGAGCAGAGGCAAGCGGCTGCCTGCCCTGCCCTTTCTCTAACTGGACTAAATCCTTCTTCTCTGTCTCTTAACTCAGGAGGAAGAATTACCTATAATCTTTTTATTATTCCTGTGTCATCGAGTCTGGGCTGGGATTTAGTGCTTGCCGTTCACAGCCCGTTCCTCCCGTCCCGTCCCGCGCAGTGCCGATAACCTGGTAACCGACAGATAGGGGAAAGCCTCAGCTGCAGGAGAGAAGAGGGAATTTGCAGGCACTCAAGAATTAAATTTTCTTGATGTTATCTGCTCTCTGAGCATTCAGTGACTTGTCTCCGACATCTTTAGCCACGGTGATAATTGCAGCGGGGTCACCCGGAAGGAAGAGTTGTACCAGTCTCTGCCAGCCACACAAAGAGCCTGAGTCACATAGGTTGGGAACTTAACCCCAGTAGCAGCCTCAGTGGCGGTGGAGACATGGAATCAAGGAAGGGACATGCGAGGCACTTCCAGATTGACTGCTTTTGTCCTTGCCATTCCTCGAAGCACGCACACCCCAAATCTCTGATTCAGAGCCTCTGTTCTCGGGCCTTAGTATTTTCTTTTTTCTTTTTTTTCTCTAAAGATTTATTTATTTTATATATAGTGTTCTGCCTCCATATGCCTGCAGACCAGAAGAGGGCACCAGATTTCCTTACAGATGGTTGTGAGCCACCATGTGGTTGCTGGGAATTGAACTCAGGACCTCTGGAAGAACAATCAGTGCTCTTAACCTCTGAGCCATCTCCCCAGCCTGGGGCTTAGTATTTTCACCTGCACTATTATCATACATTTTGCTGCATTCAGAGAATCTCCTTCCATCAGGTGGGTCCAAAGGATTGATCTCGGGTTCTCAGGCACAGAGACAGATGCCTTTACCCACTGAGTCACCTCACCAGCCCTGGTCTGTCACAGGCTTTCTTGGATGGCCAGTACCCAAATCATAACATGTAAACTTATTACTAATCATGAACACTCAATTAGCTCAGTCGGTTGAGCATGAGACTCTTAATCTCAGGGTCGTGGGTTCAGGCTCCATGCTGGATGCCTTTTGGGTGCCATTTGTAGCTGGAACTATTTTTGGGAACTGATTGGCAGTCCCAAGAAAATTCTAACTACTCTGGTCTCTACCTATTGATTTATCCCAGCCTGTCAGCTCCTTCGGGAAGACCCAGGTGGATCCCTATCTAATGTCCTGTCAGCTCCTTCAGGAAGACCCAGGTGGATCCCTTTCTAATGCACCTCCTTGGACAGTCAGTGATCCAGCACCTTCACCTTTGGTCCCGCCTACCGCATCTGTTTCCATAATTCAGTTTGTCTCTGTCGTCTCCCTGTTTCCCTTCCCAGGCTGTCAGAGTAGCTACAGGTCCTGGGCAAGTATGAAGCTCATGTTATCTGACTTCTGCTGGGACCAGTGTTGCTCGCCAAAGTTTTGCATACACTTCTTTTTCTGACTTCTCCCACGGTGTCTGCCCCACTTATCTTGAAGTTTGAAGTACAGAATGGACCTTGGAATTTTGGCAACTCACAGAGGGAAGCAGTTTCTGTGCCTGTGAGTTACTGTGTGTGTGTGTGTGTGTGTGCGCGCGCATACACACACAGATGATAAACAAACCAATTAATATGCAGGACGATCTGTGGCCGTAAGGGTTCTATGCAAAAGATGATACGGTGAGGCGAGGTAGATCATCTCAGGTAAGGCGAGAAACCTTGCCTTGGTCCGGGAGAAGCTGTCTGAAGAGGGAATTTTGAATCGCCAGCTTTGCAAGACCTGGAGGAAGAACCTGCCTGTGCCTCTAGAGGCTCTGAGGAGGTGGGAGTTTGGTGAGCTTCGGGGCCAGGTGGAGAGTCAGGGCACAGGAAGCTGATGTGGGCAGGGGAGGTAGCAGGAAAGTTAGAGAACTGAGCTGGGGTCAGTCATAGGTGGGGACTGCGCTGCATGGTGCCTGTGAATCTATTCATTCCCCCACCTGAAATATTAAATTAGAGCAGGGGTGTCCAACCCCTTGACTTGGTGACATGTTGTCACTTACAAATGTACCGGGCCACATTCATAGCCACCTGTAATGCATGCGGCCTGCGTATCATAGGTTGGACACACAGAGTAGTAGGACCAAGAATGAAAACACTGTCACCCCTGTGCAATGAGTTTATCGAAGTGTCTGAGGGTGGGAGAATGGCGGCTTAGACTGAGACAGGAGCCATGCAAATGGTCGGACACAGGTTACCCATTCCCGAGGTTTGCGTGTTTTCCCCCAAGGATGTGTGTGTGTGTGTGTGTGTTAGAAACTTGGTCCACAGTGGGATGATATTGGGGGGCTGGTCCCCTGGCAGTACCGCTCCCAGGAAGGGCACAGCTCTCGCGGTGCAGAATCCGTGAGTTCTGAACCTGGGCCTCTCTCTAGTCTCAGGCCTCCTGTCTCAGTCCATGATTTCTCTTCTTGCCAGAGCGTCCTCTGTGAGACCATCTACCAAGATGTAACTTGGCTCACACCAGGGCTCGCACCATGCCCTTCGGAAGTTCAACCTCCCAAACTGTAAGCAACACAAGCCTTGCTTCTTTGTCCATTCTCTGGTCCTAGGGATTTGATTACAGTCACAGACAACAGACTGATGTCCCGTTAGCTTCTGGTAGTAGTCCGGTCGGTGAGGGCGTGAGAAGAGCGTGTCACTTCTGCATTCCAGCTTGAGCTAGTTGGTAGCAAGGCCATTTGCAGTCCTCAGGAAGCCTTGGGAAGAGGCCAGCTTGGGAAGGAAACAACCGAGAACTCAAGCTATGCCTTTGATGAACTTCCAGGTGGATATGGCTTTTAGTTTTGCATCCTTCTCCTCCACCCTTTAACTCCTGGCATTCAGGAGTTTGCCCGTCATTTCAGGACAACCACTGAAACAGTCTTGAAGGCCAGGTCCAATTGTTTCCTGTGGGGGAACATTATTTTCAGTGTGTGACTTTTGTTTGTGCTGCGTTTGTTTAACTCTGTGAGGCTGTGTGACTGTGCCTGTCTAAAACACCTGATGGTCCTAGTAAAGAGATGAACGGCCAATAGCAAGGCAGGAACAAGGACAGGTGGGGCTGGCAGGCAGAGAGAATAACTAGAAGGAAAAATGGGGGAGAATGAGGAGCAAGAGAACGAGAGGAGGACGTTAGGGGAGGTCACCTAGCCGTCACCCATCAGCCGTGGAATAAGAAGGAAAGTAAGTGGGGGCTGGAGAGATGGCTCAGAGGTTAAGAGCACTGACTGCTCTTCCAGAGGTCCTGAGTTCAATTCCCAGCAACCACATGGTGGCTCACAACCATCTGTAATGAAATCTGGTGCCCTCTTCTGGCCTTCAGGCATACGTGGAGGCTGAACAATGTGTACATAATAAATAAATAAATCTTAAAAAAAAAGAAGGAAAGTAAGATATGCAGAATTAAGATAAAAACCCAGAGGCAAAAGGTAGATGGAATAATTTAAGTTAAGAAAAACTGACAACAAGCCAAGCTAAGGCCAGGCATTCATAAGTAATAATAAGCTTCTGTATGTGATTTATTTGGGAGCTGGGTGGTAGGTCCCCCAAAAGCCAAAAGAGTGAAATAGCTCACATTTGGCACTCAACATGGGGCTTGAATATTCATCTAGAGCCTGAAAAAGCTGAAAAGGAAAAAAAAATAAGTGTACGGCCCCTTTAAAATAGCCGCTACTCTTCAGCCTGTACCGCTAAATAGAAACTAGACAGTAAGCTAAGTAAAAACCGCTTGTGCCAACGCAAGTGCTGGCTTCCGTAGCTAGAAAGGTTTAACGCAGTTCTCAGTCAGGAACCTCCGACAGGGCGCAAACTTTGGGCTTGGCTTTCATGACCCAACCAAGTGTGGGTGGAGCCAGCTTCTAGAGCATGCGGGGGATCCAGGTGTAGCTTAACAGTCTAAAGTTTGCTCTTGTGGTCAAAAAGGCGAAAAGGTACGCAGTAAAAGAGGTCCAGAAGGAAAAAACCCTCTACAGTTTCCAGTGTGTTTTACAATGTGCGTAGGCTTAAGAAAGAAAGAAAGTAGGTATAAGCAGTCATAGAAGGAAAGAAAGAGATTAAAAATAATAATAAAGTCTTGAAAGAGACAGTAAAAGTAATATAAAGGAAAAAAATCACAGAAGATGGGAAACACGGAGTCTGGACCCTGTATGTTACTGTGTTGAATTTGAATTCTTTGATTTCTGGAAAGCAACAGACAGCTGCTAAGAGACCTGGAATTGAAAGAGGGGCTACTGTGGTAAGCCAGCCTGGGTATTTTAAGAATGCCTTAGCTTTAAAAAGTCAAAGAATGTATTTGTCAAATGGAAATCAAAAATGCTTTGGAGAAGAGGTTTTGTTTTTGTTTCCACAGGAAACAAGAGGCGGTGGATTCGCTCCAGGTTGATTTGGATCTGGTCTGATCAGGGGAGGCCTCCTGAAACTTGACAGATGATTCCTATCAACAAAGGTTATACCTGGTCTTCTCAACTTGGCCATTATCCCAAATTTTCTCTTTGGGACCCTAAAAATACTTCACCTCCATTCAGCAGAAAGCAGTCTAGAGAATGCAATGACTACATTCCCAAGGGAAAGGGGGCGTGGGTGGTCTTTGGTTATTTTGTGGGTCATGGATGTTTGTTATACTTAGGAGAATATAGGAACATAGGATTCAAAGACAGCTCTTCATCTCAGATATTTGCATTGGCATGGATTTGGTATAAGGGTACAAATTCAAAGTCAATTTTGTTCCACTGTATAGGTTTTTTACTCTTGTTTAAAGAACTTTTGTATATTTTTTTTGAGACAGAGTTTCTCTGTAGCTTCGAGGCCTGTCCTGGACCTCACTCTTGTAGGTCAGGCTGGCCTCGAACTCACAGAGATCCACCTGCCTCTACCTCCCAAGTGCTGGGATTAAAGGTGTGCACCACCACCCGGCTTTTTAAGGTATTTTTTTTTTTGTTAAAACACACTGTATATATGTTTCTACTCTTGTTTAAAGGATTTTGTATAATGATACCAATTTAAAGTTATTTTTGTTACAACATATTGTATATATGTTCCTATTCTTGTTTAAGGTATTTCGCCTGTGCAGTTAATTTAAAAATATAAGGTAAAATTCTAGTTTTTGAAAGCTATTATTATGAACTACAGGACAATCAAGAAGCACAGGTCGGTAGTTAGCCGTCTACAACAATCAAATTTGTAGATATGCTAGGGATGTTTTCCAGATCACATGGAGAGATGTTTTAGATAGATAGATGGTCTTCAAACCACTCAAAAACCTACAGAAGATGGCATTTAAAATGCTTGGTTAATTTAGGGATTTTCATGTCAATGAGACACATCTGCTTCTGGGTGCACAATCCACTCCAGAGGTGATGGGCATTGACGAAACTCCTTATGGAGTTTGCTGTCATTGTGGCAAGATTAGCCATCTGGGCAAGAAGCTGCTCTTGCTTGACCATTTGACAGTATTCTGTATAAGCTGGACATGTGAGACCCACAGGAAAGGGACCAGTAGACTTTGCCAAACTGAAAAAGGCAGAATGGTCCCTCAGGGTTCCTGGTTCTCAAAAGAAACTGCCAGACATTCTGCAGGACACAGAGGAAAGTGACTGACCAATGGCCAATAGAGGCGGGACAATCGTTCAAGTTTCCTGCCTCGTTGAAAAGTCTGTCAGATACTATAGGCCTATAGGCTGAAGATGGACGCCTCAATGTTGCAAAGGAACTTTGGGTGACTGTCCAGGTGGTCAGAAGTCTCTGTCAATTCTAGAGTTTTTAGAAGTCATTTGCAATGCACTTCTTGTTTACTTAAATGATAGTACATCCTGCTGGAGCCTCTGATGGAGTTGAAGACCAGAGAGTTACAGTTGCAGTTTTTCTTAGCTATAACAGAGAGTAAGGTAGATATAAGCTTTGGATTTACTAAGATAGGATAGATGATGGAGTATTTTCTTTAAATTTGCCAGACACAAATGATTTGGAATTCATTACATTGTGAATGTAATCTTTATTTGATAATTGTTCTTATTGTATACAGTCTTACTATGTTTCAAGCTAAAATTTTTCATTTTTGTTTAGAAAGAAAAAAGGGAAATGTTGGGGAATATTATTTTCAGGTGTGTGACTTTTGTGTACATTGTGTTTGTTTAACCTTGTGAAGCTGTGTTACTGTGCCTGTCTAAAACACCTGATGGTCTAACAAAGAGATGAGCGGCCAGTGGCGAGGCAGGAGCAAGGATAGGTGGGGCTGGCAGGAGAGAGGATAACTAGAAGGAGAATCAAGGAGAATGAGGAGCAAGAGAACAAGGAGAGGAGGACATCGGGGGCCAGCCACCCAGCCAGTGACAGAATAAGAAGAAAAGATATACGGAATTAAGAAAGATAAAACCCAGGACTGGAGAGATGGCTCAGTGGTTAAGAGCACTGGCTGCTCTTCCAGAGGTTCTGAGTTCAATTGCCAGCAACCACATGGTGGCTCCCAGCCATTTATAATGAGATCTGGTGCCCTCTTCTGGCATGCAGGCACACATGGAAGGAATGTTGTATATGCAATAAATAAGAAAAAAAGAAAGAAAGATAAAGCCCAGAGGTAAAAGGCAGACAGGATAATTAGATTTATTAGATTATTATCTAATAAATAAGAAAAAGAAAGAAAGATAAAGCCCAGAGGTAAAAGGCAGACGGGATAATTTAAGTTAAGAAAAGCTGGCAAGAAACAAGCCAAGCTAAGGCTTAAGTAATAATAAGCCTCTCTGTGACTTATTTGGGAGCTGGGTGGTAGGCCCCCCCAAAATTCACAAGAGTAAAATATCCTACAGCGGTTTCCTCCTGAAGTCCAGGCAGTATTCACAATGTCATCCACCTTCACCCTCTTTGTCTTTCTCCTGACGCCTATATTTTCCCCAATGTTCCAGCTCACCTATTGCTGTGATAAATGCTTTGAACAAAAGCAACTGGGGCGGGGGGGAGGGTTTGTCTGATCTACACATCCAGCTCACACACAGTCCACCATGAGGGAAGTCGGGGCAGGAGCCCTGGAGGTCACTGCCTGCCAGCTCGCTTGCAGGCTCTGCTTAGCTGACTTTCTCATACAGTCCGGGCCCCCAGCTGTGGGTGGTGCTGGCCTCATCTAAGCGGGCTTCCCCCAGGTGACTTGCTTAGATGACTGTCTCCTAGCCAAGTCTACAGCTGGCAAGTTGGCAAGCAATAACTGCCACGCGCGATCTGATTCGCATGTCGTTCAGGACGATGCTCTCTCTCTCTCTCTCTCTCTCTCTCTCTCTCTCTCTCTCTCTCTCTTTCTCTCTCCTTCTGGGATCCTTGATTCCAGCGAGAGAGTTTTCCTTTTGTGCTTATTCTCTGAATGCTCCCTGAACTTCGCTCGTGCTCCAGTGCTGAATTTCTGGGGTCATTGCCCCTCAGCTTCAAAACTCCCTGTGGAATTCTCTGGGTGAGGGTTGCTCTTGGGGAATTCTCCCGCATTTTGCTTATCTGAAAAAATCTTTTTCTATCAGTAAAGAGTATTGAAAGGCAGAGAAATTTACCATGGCTGTTACTTTGTTCTTCAGAACTTTGGCGATGCGATTCTATCCCCTTGGGTTTCTAGTCTGGTGTTTCTCTTTGACTTTTGGGACCCCAATGAAGCATATGAGACCCTAAAATCCATTTATTCTCTTTTGCTGCCTCTCCCTCCTCCTCCTGCAATTAAAATCTCTCACGAACTTGCTTACTTTCCTTTTCCCTTTACTGCTTTATTGAAGTATACTTAAGAAATAAAATGCACCTGCTTTTTCTTTTATTATTTAATTTTTTTCTTTCAAACTGGGCGTGGTAGTGCACACCTTTAATCCCAGCTCCCGGGAGGCTGAGGCAGGCAGATCTCTGTGAGGCCAGCCTGGTCTACAGATCGAGTTCCAGGACAGCCAGCACTGTGTAGAGAGACTCTGTCTCAAAAAACCTAAAACCAAAACAACAAGAATTAACAAAATAACCATTTCTGTTGCCGAATCTGGCATCTAGCAAGGCTCTGATGGTTATACTCATTTCTGCTGAGCCTCTTTGGTTATTAAACCACCTGTAAGATTGGGTGGTGCTGTTCTGGGCTGAATAGATTGGGGAAACACTTTGGTTTTTTTATTGTTGTTGTTTTGTTTTGAAAGATTTGTTTATTTTTATTTTAGATGTTATGGGTGCTTACTTAAGTGTATGTTTGCATCTTGTATGTGCAGTGCTTATGAAGACCAGCAGGGGGCAATAGATCCTCTGGAATTGAAGATCTAGACACCTGTGAGCTGCTTTGTGGGTGATGGGAAACAAACTAGGGTCCTCTGGAAGAGCTCTTAACTGCTGAGCCATTTCTCCAGAGCCTGGCTTTGTTACTTTAAGTCATGGGCTCCCACTCTAGTCCAGGTTTATCTAGAATTCACCAGTTACTCCAGGTTGGCCTCAAGGTTGTAGCAATCTTCCTGCCCAAGGTCCAGAGTGCTGGGAATATAGGTGTGGCAGATTACATGTCTGGCGGGACCCTTTCCTCATTTATTGTTGGTTTTCTCTCTATATTCTTTGCTTTGGTGAGGGGTGAGGAGCCTCTCTGGTGTGTTGTCTTTAGGAACACTAATTCCATTCAGGGATTCACCTTCAGGCCCCAATGACTTTCCAGAAACCCCAGCTCCTAAGTCCATCACCCTGGGTTATATTTCAACATTTGACTAGGGTAAGCACAGATTTGATGATAGTCTGAAAGAAAATGACCCCAAAGGGAGTGGCACTATTAGGAGGTGTGGCCTTGTTGGAGTAGGTGTGACCTTGTTAGAGGAAGTGTGTCACTGTGGAGGCTGGCTTCAAGGTTGTCTATATGCTGAAGATATTGCCCAGTGTCTCAGACCACTTCTTGTTGCCTGTGTGTCTTGTAAGAACTCTCAGCTCCTTCTCCAACACCATGCCTGCCTGCACCCCACCATGCTACATTATGGTAATGGTTTGAACCCCTGAAACTGTAAGTGAGCCACCTCAGTTAAATATTTTCCTTTATAAGAGTTGCTGTGGTCATGGTGTCTCTTCCCCGCAATAGAAACCCCAACTAAGACAATAGACATCTGGACCACAGCACTGTCCATCTGTCTTCCCTACCCAGCGGGAATCCTAACTAGAGTCAGTCAGGGTATCTCTGTTGCTGACTGAATGGGGACCTGAGTTATTCACGAACTTAGGTCAGGTTTGAAGAGCTCCTTTTAAGTAAATGTCAACTTGAAAGAAAAGCTTCCACATTTTATGTTGGCTGATTAGCGTGTATCTTGATTTTACATACTTTATTTTATAAAAGTATTGGGGATCCTTGAAAGGAGGGAGCCTGGAGAAAGCTATTTAATGAGTCTGGAGTCTGAATGTGCTACATGAAGTATCCTGGATGCTGGGCAGACAGTAACGTGGGCATCCTTAATGTCAATGGGGCTAAGATGGCACCCTCATGATCCCAGGCAAGAAACTGCCTGTGGAAGGCCAGCCTGGGCTACAAAGTAAGAACCTGCCTCCAAAATAACAATAACAACCCAAATAAGAGGATCTCTGTGAGTTTGAGGCCAGCCTGGTCTACAAAATAAATAAATAAAACTAAAAAAGAGAAAATCTTGAAGCGCCATATAAAGAACATTTGCTATGTGCCAGGTATGATGCTACTTGATTAACAATTCCATTTAATCTTTTCAGCAGTTCTGATGCAATTATGAATGGCCTCATTTCACATTTAAGCCAGCTGGACTTGGAGAAGTCAAGTCCATGAGTAAGACAACAGAGGGGCCAGGAAGCAGACTTGAGTGTGCCTCTCTTCATTACCGCCTTCCCAGATACTTCTTTACTCTATTTTAGATGACTTCATACCATGGTATTTCAGAGGACTTTTAGCTTCGTTCGATAGCATGAGCTTTATTTTATAATGCGTTGGGGTATGCCGTGTGGAAAGATGTTGTCTCTGACCCACCAAGGCAGGGGATGTTATATTATGCTCTCAACAGCTCAGACTCCAAGATAAAATCTCTGTGAGTTAGGAGATAAGGGGAGAGAAGTTGATTACTGGGTCACAAAACCCCTTCCTGGCTGTCCAACTGCTTCTGCTGGAGTGTTTCTTCACCAGCAGAGGGCAGATGTGTGGGCCCAAAGAACAGAAACAGGCAAAGAAAACTGCACGGGGCGGGGGTGGGGGGCGGAGGTTTAGTGTATAGAGGAGGAAAGATTTGGGGGAAGCGGCAGTCCTCCCAGTGGCTGGGCCAGAGAGGGACCGTTCGTAGGCTGTGGGGAAAATGGACGTGGTATTCGTAGTCTGTGGAAAATTCACATGGGGCTGGTGAGATGGCTCAGTTGGTGAAATGCTTCCCGTGGAAACACAAGGCTGTGAGTTCAGATCCCCAGGACCCACAGAAAAGCCGGCTGCCACAGCCTGTGTCTTTGATCTGATCACTGGGGAGCCAGAGACGGGAGGATCCTGGAGCTTGGTAGCTAGCCCAATTAACATGGTTCAGTGAGAAACAGTTTCAGAAAATAAGGTGGAGAATGATGGAAGAACACACTTAGCAGTGACATCTCTGGCCTCAACATGCACACTTCTGCACACGTGCGTGCGTGCACACACCCCCACACATGCGTGCACACCCCCACTCACGCATGCGCGTGTGCACATGTTCTTTCTATTGTGGGGGCCAAAGTTACACTTTAAGTTTCAATGACTATGTCGTAGAGATCCATGAAACAGAAATGACTGATCTGCCAGCCTCTTGCCCAAGGACAGCGAGTTCCTGAAATGCTGGAGGTCATTTTTTTATGGACGATAATAAACCACGTGTTTTCACTCCCCTAAGCAAGTTTGTTTTACCCAGTTGCATCAAATGTGCTTGATCACATGTGGGCAGGGGCGTTCAGAGGCAGGAACTATGTCAGGATGTGTGCTTGCCCCTGACTGGACCTGATGGGAAATACTTAAGCTGCTGCAAACCATGACTTGGGGCCATGTTTTTCTGGGAAACCAGAGATGGGCCTGGTCAGAGTCCATCCACCCGGCCCGTATTTAATTTAAGCTTGCTTCAAATTTGGCTTTGAATTGTGGTAACGGTTTTATTCTCGACCAGTGAAATTAACACTGTAGCTCTAACACGACGTAAACCTTCTACCCTGACCTCACTTTCCTGGACCAGGCTTCTAGTATTTTAGACAATTAGGGTCTTATAGGGTCTGGACCATTACACGTATTATTGACTCGGGAGGCACAGTAGGCCCTGCTACAGGGACAAAGGGTGTCTCTGTGGGGACAATCAAGATGCAAAGGGCTTTCTTCCACGTTCTTCTAACTGATAGGTTCTTAGGGGCTCAGTGCCACAACTGCGAAGTCACCATGTGCTCAGGGCACAGCGTGCTACACAAGGCCCCAGCATGCTCCTGGAGGCAGGACGCTGAGTCCTGCAGTTGATGATGGATGCTCTAACAAGAGCTTGTCACCCCGGTCTTTATTTCACACAGAAGGGAATTACCATCAGGCCCCTTAGCCAAAATCCTGTCCAGGCTGACAAGCTGATGAACTTGCCCCAGGCATCATAATCACCTGCCTCCCCACATGAGAGCCCCAGGAAGGGCCACCAAAGTCGGGGCTTCTCCAAAATGCCTCAGCTTCCTGGAGAAACGGCTCTCTCCTGCTGCCTGCTCCTTCTGCCAGCCTCCAGAGCTACATCGAGGCTTGGCAGAGCCACATCAGCCATGACAAGCCTCTCCAACAGCCTTTCCCTTCTCGGAGTATGGCAGTTTCAAACTCTCTTCTGAATGAGCGGTGGAGGCTGGTAAGTGTGAGCATTTCTGCCCCCCTCCAACTCTCCCATCCTCCTCACTCCAAATGCCTGATTATGTTGGAAGTGTAAGCCGGTTGCTAAGCCAACGGCAGGGGTCATTTGAGAGGGGTGGAACCAAGAATTCACAGATACATTTCCTCAAGGAAGGCCAAAGTGAGCCCTCACCCTGAGGCAGGCGCACCTCCAAAATCAGCCCACCTGGCTGGGCTGTGGTACCCCAGGTTCTGAGGTTCAGGTAAACAGACAAAACAAGAGGTCAAAGTTTCTATGTTTGGAATCACCATGGCAAATGCTCAGGCTGCCTTGCCACACCCAGACTGGAACCAGTCTTGCCATTCCTCTGAAACCAGCCAAAGTCTGGAGGCCCAGAGGGTCTCCCACGCGCGCCTCAGGTTGCAAACCACCAAAGCTGCCAGATGAAGTCTCCAGGAAGCCGTGCATTGGGAGGGATGGTGGCACTCTGAAGACAGACTTCAGTCCTGACCCCCAGAAGCTGGGATGTGATTCAAATTTGGGAAAACGTTTTTGCAGCTATCATTAAGAAACTCAAAATTAAATCACCCTGGATTTAGGGGTGACCTTAAATCTAATGATAAGGGTTCTTGGAAGAAAAGAATCTGGGGATGAAGGCTAACTAGAGACAGGCAGAGATGGAGCAGCGTGCTCTGAAGCCAAGAACACTTGTGGTCACCAGAACCGGGAGGAGACAAGATGGTTTTCTTCTAGAACCTTCTGAGGGATCACGGTGAAAGGTTTCCATACCCCGATATTAAGTCTCTCCACCAATTCAATAAATCAGATCAGGCCAAATTAATAGTCCAGGTTTAATGAGCAAAGCACTCCCAGGTAGTTCCAGAGGAAGAGTAGAAATAGGGAGAACCACGTGGCAGGCGTGTGTGCGAGAGTGAGTGTGTGAGAGAGCCACACCTACACCCAAGCCCACAACGTGCCTTAATAGCTTGTAGGCGTGGTCTTGCGCATCTCGGGGGGAGGAGCCACCAATGACGGGGGGGGGGGGGTGTGGGTGTGGGTGGGTGGGCTTTCTCGGGGGCGGGGTCTGGAATGGGGGGAGCGGGGCTGGTTGGATCTTCCCAACACGTGGCTCTGATTGATACCCAGATTCGGCACGTCATCCTAAGTGTGACCCTGCCCACACATCCTTCCGTGCAGAGAGTCCTTCTCCTGTGATCAGAGAACATTTTTTTTTTTTTAAAAAAATTTAAATCTTGAGAATAAAGCAGAAAGGTATAGGCATGTCTTGAAGGGTCACCCAGCTTTCCGGATCTTCAGGGTTAAACCTAGGATCAGTGAGCTGTTTTGTTTGGTTTTGGTTGTCAGCTTGACACAGCTAGGGTCACAGAGGAAGAAGTAACCTCAACTGAGACAATGTCTCCATCAGACTGGCCTGTAGGTAAACTTGTAGGCAATAGTTTCCCTTCCTTCCTTCTTCCTTCCTTCTTTCCTTCTTCCTTCCTTCCTTCCTTCCTTCCTTCCTTCCTTCCTTCCTTCCTTCCTTCCTTCCTTCCTTCCTTCCTTCCTTCCTTCCTTCCTTTTTAAAAAAAGATTTATTATGTATACAGTGTTCTGCCTGCATATATGCCTGTAGGACAGAAGAGGGCGCCAAATCTCATTACAGATGGCTGTGAGCTACCACGTGGTTGCTGGGTATTGAACTCAGACCTCGGGAAGAACAGCCAGTGCTCTTAACTGCTGAGCCATCTCTCCAGCCCCCACTTTTATTTATTTATTTAGGTTTTTTTTTCGGGACAGAGTTTTTCTGTTTAGCACTGGCTGTCGTGGAACTCACTCTAGACCAGGCTGACCTCAAACTCACAGAGATCCACCTGCCTCTACCTGAGTTCTGGGATTAAAGGTGTGTGCCACCACTTCCAGGCTGGGGCATTTTCTTAATTTCTTCCCCCCACCCTTTGGTTCTACAGACAGGGTTTCTTTCTGTAACCAGGGCTTTTCTGGAACTCACTCTGTAGTTCAGCTGGCCTCAAACTGCCTCTGCCTCCTGAGGGTTGGGATTAAAAGTGTTCTCGATTTCTTGATTAACATGAAGGTTCAGACCACCCTGGGTGATGTCACCATAGACTAAGGTCCTGGGTGCTATAAGAAAGGAAGCTAAACAATCTATAAGGAGCGAGTCTGTAAGCAGCATTCCTTCATGACTCTGCTTCAGTTTTTGGTTCCAGGTTCCTGTTGGAGTTTCTGCCTAGTCTTGGCTGAGAGCCCTGGGTGGAGCTCCTGGGGTTCCCTGTCTTTCCTGCTACCCAAAGCTCCTTTGGAAACTAGCTTCCATTGCTATTATTCCTTCCTTGCTCTGGCCAGCATCCTCTCTTTGTAGCATCATAACTGGTTTCCATGGATACAAAAGGCTGGGGTAGAACGGTGCTGATGTACGTGTAAACTTTGGAATGAAATAAAAGGCTGTCGTTTTTGCCGGCCGTTGAGTCCCGTTCATTGTGAGCACATCCCAGGGGACTTCAGAATGGGCATCACTAACTCCCTGGTCTCCAACCATGTTCCAGCCTGCCTGGCTAATGGATCGTGGAGCCCTCCCCCAACACCCCAGATCTTCATCTCACTCCTCCTTCAGGCTTCCTCTTAGTTCTGGCTCATGCACAGAAATGTCAACAGGTGAGGAATGATCTGCTGTAAATAAGCAGAAGGTTCCCGCGGGGTTGGCACTATCACAGCCAAAGGGTTTTTTTTTTTTTGTTTTTTGTTTTTTGTTTTTTTTTTTTTTTTTTACCAATCTAGACGTGTCATTTCTTTCACACATCAGAAGAGGAAAGGGGACCCTGAGCTTTTGTGCACACTCGCAACCGGAAGTGGACATCTCCTCCTGCCGGTCGTCTCTGGCGCAGGCCTCTGGTCGTCGCAGAGGCAGACTCTGGTCAGTCTTTGCCGTGGTTACCGCCCTGTTGCTGTGACACAACACCCTGACCAAGGCAGCTTAAGGAAGACAGCGTTTAAGTTGGCTTCGGCATCAGAGGAGGAAGAGTCCATGACGGCAGGGCAGCGGCATGGTGGCTGGAACTAAAGGCTGAGAGCCCACATCGTCAAACCTAAAACATGAAACAGAGATTAAGTTAGGAGTAGGCATGCCTTCAGCTCTCAAACCCTGCCTGCGGCAACATATGCCCTTCAGCAAGCCCGCATGGACCCCCAGACCTTCCCCAAACAGCACCACCACCTCGGAACCGAGCATTACTACATGAGGCCTTGGGGGACAGTTCTAGGATCCGAACTGAGGCAGAGGAGCGCAGGTAGAGGTGGATCACCGTTTTAGTGTTCTGTTGCTGTGAAGAGACACCATGACCGTAGCAGCTCTTATAAGGAAAGCATTTAATTGGGGCTGGCTTACAATTTCTGAGGTTTCGTCTATATCTGGACTAAAAATAGTCTATATTTTTAAAATTTATTTATTATGTATATAGTGTTTTGCCTGCATGAAAGAGGGCAACAGATCTCATTATGGATGGTTGTGAGCCACCATGTGGTTGCTGGGAACTGAACTCAGGACCTCTGGAAGAACAGCCACTGCCCTTAGCCTCTGAGCCATCTCTCCAGCCCTGAGGTTTATTCTGTTATCCTGGCAGGACATGGCGGCACACAAGCAGATACGGTGCTAGAGAAGTAGCTGAGAGCCCTGCAACTGCATCTGGAGGCAGCAAGAGAGACTTAGACTTTTGAAAACCCAAAGCCCAGCCTCACTGACACACTTCCTGCAACAAAGCCACACCTCCTAATTCCTCTCAAGGGGTGCCACTCCCTGACGACAAAGCATTCAAATCTATGAGCCTCTGGGGGCCCTTCTAATCCAAACCACCACACTCCACCCCCTGGCTCCACAGTCATCAAAGGTCTGTACTCTAAAGAAATGCCACTGGGGGCTGGCAAGGTGGTTCAGGGGTAAATGCACTTAATTAACTGTCATGGGGACCTGAGTGTTAATTCCTAGAGTTCACAAAAGAGCTAAGGTGGCAGTGTGTCATTAATTCTAGTGTTTGTATGAGATGTGAGGAGTCCCCTGCAGCTCATGGGCCAACCAGCTGTGGCAGGTGTAGATAGGGTTGGGGTGTGTCTGCGTTCATACCTATGATGCGTGTGCGTGTGCACACACACACATTGAAAAAGAGTAAGAGATGCCTCCTGGCAATTTTTACTTTAGAGAAAGTGAGCTGAAGGTGGGGTGACCATTTTGTTGCATCAACCGGGACTTCTTTCAGAGTGAGAAGAGCCACAATTAATCGTACCATCATAACAGGCATAATCTGAATTCTCTCAGGGAAAAGGAGGGCATTCAGTAACACAAATTTTAGGCCATCTTATCCCCAGCTCTGCTACAGACACCAGTGTTGAAAAGCCCTGGGACGGACACCCAGGTCCTGGAGATGGATGGCGACAGCAGTGGGAATGTACTAAATGCCATAGAATTGTAGACCTAAAAATTGCTGGGAGGGCCCTTCTGGTTATGTCAGGCATAGTGATACACCTTCACTCTCTGCACCTGGGAGGCAGAGGAAGTGGGTCTGTGAGCTGGAGGCCAGCCTGATTTATACAGAAACTTTCAGGATAACCAGGGCGACATGGGAACATGGTGAGATTTTTGTCTAAAAAAAAAAAAGGTTGTTGGGCCTGAGAAGATAGCTGTTAGCAAAGTGTGAGACTGCAGAACATGAGGACCTGAGATCTGACCCCAGCACCCACACAATAAACTGCAAGGATGCAACCTCACGACCCCAGCCCTGGGGAGGTGGCCAGCCAGATTAGCCACATCTGGAAGCTCCAGGTTCAGTGAGACCTCTCAAAAAATATTGAATAAGGTGTTCTTAGGGGCTGGAGAGATGGCTCAGCAGCTAAGGGCACCGTCTGTGTTGCACAGGACTCAGGTTCAATTCCTAACACCTACATGGTGGCTCACAGTTATCATCCATAATTCCAACCTCGGGATCTGATTCTGCTTTTTGGCTTCTGAGGGCAACAAGCACGCATGTGGTGCACATTCATATGTGCAGGAAAAATACTCATATGCCTTAAACAAAGGATGATGAAGAGTGGAGAACTCCATACTGACCTCTGCACACATGTGCACACGCATGAACACATGCACACCCTACCCTGTCCTAACAAATTGTCTAGAACGGCTGTGTGAGTGTCAGTTGCTATTACCACCACAGGAGGTTTCATTGCGGCTCACACTTCATCCTATAGCTCTCGGGTCACCGCGAGAAGAAAGCTGGGGACACTACAAGGAATTTGAGAAAAACCATATTCACACTATTTTATAGCAGTGTATTACTGTAATTTTTTATTTATAATTACTTGTGATTAATAGTTTACTGTGCTCAATTAAATTTTTTATTACATTTATTTGTGTGTGTGTGTGTGTGTGTGTGCGTGCACATGTGCCACTGTGTTTGTGGGTAGCCAGGGGGCGTCAGTCCTCTTCTTTCACTGTGTGGGTTCTGGGGATTGAACTCAAGTCGTTGGTCTTAGCAGCAAGCTCCTTTACTTTCTTAGTCATTTCATCAGCCCCTAAGTTCCTAATCTTTTTCCTTTCTTTTTGGTTTTTCAAGACAGGGTTTCCAGGTTTTGGAGCCTGTCTTAGAACTTGCTCTGTAGACCAGGCTGGCCTCAAACTCATAGAGATCCTCCTGTCTCTGCCTCCTGAGTGCTAGGATTAAAGGTGTGCACCACCGGTTTTACATTTTTTTTTTCCCTGAGACAGAGTTTTATGTATCCCAGTCTGGCCTCTAACTTGCTTGGTAGTATAGAATGACCGAACTTCTGATACTCACGTCTCATTCCCCAAGTGCAGGAATCACAAATGTACACCACACCCAATATATATGGTGCTGGGGATACAAAACCAGGGCTCTGTACAAGTTTGGTAAACACTCTACCAACCAAGTTTCATTCTCTGGTCTCCTTTGCTTCCCCATTCCCTCTTGAGACAGGGTCTCACTGTCTAGTTTACAAATTAAGCTTATAAAAACATTGACTTTTTAGTTTTATGTGTGTGTGCCTGAGTGTGTGTATTTGCACACATGCATTAGATTCCTGGAAGCCAGGAGAGGCTCTTCATCCCTGGACCTGGAGTCACGGGTGGTTGTGAGCTGTCTACCATGGGCGCAGCAAGCTGAACCTGGGTCCTTCGCAAGAATAGTAAGTGCTGTTAACTGCTGCGCCATCTCTCCAGGCTTAAACACTGAATGTCACTCTGGTGTGGATATATAGGAAGCGTGGAATGTGTAGATGTAAACACGAAGCTGCTGTTGGCGTCTGGAATACAAGTCAAAGAAGACCCCCGTGTCCTTCCCACCACTACTTCAATGCCTATGTCCCCATTCCTTCTGTCCTCGGTTCAGGCCATGCCTCCAGCTCTTCAGGCATACCAGCGATGTCTCTGCCTTTGTCTGGAGATTCCACTCCTTACAAGACTCTTCCCAGCAGTTGTTTTGTAGGCCTGTTCCTTCTGAGTCCTTTCTAGGCCACAAGCTGGACAGGCCGACCCTGCCCCTTCCTCACACTTCACGTCCTTCTCACTTGCTCTGCTTTCCTCTCATTCACACCTATCACAGCTTATTGTTCTACATATTCAAGGCAGCTCTTTAAAGCCTCTCCTCTGTCCTGTGCTTTTCCTACAGCTCCCAGACCAGCCCTGACGCATACTTGGCACTTGGCGAGGCTTCTTGAATTGATGCATGGGTACAGACACAGAGAGATGGAGCAGGGGCCATGGCTCGGATCACCTTGGCCTTTTCTAGGCCTTCAGCCTTTCTGCAGTGTTGAGAGATGTGGCCTGCATTCCAGAATGTTAGAATGTTTCACTGAGTACAGGTTTCCTTTACCAGTGTGTATGTGTGTGTGTGTGTGTGTGTGTGTGTGTGTGTGTGTGCGCGCGTGCGCATGCGCACGCATGCGTGTGTGGTTTTTGCTCCCTAAGAGGACATCTGGCAATATCTGGAGATATTTGAGATCCCTATGAGAGAACAACATGGGCTACTGGCCTATGGGCATGTGGTGGGTAGAGACCAGAAGTCCTTTTCCAGAGCCCAATATAATGTATAGAACGTCCACCATAAGAAATTATATAGACAAAATGGCAACTACATTGCGGTCTAGAAATCCTGATATCGTCTAATCATGTTTGGAGTTATTTCATCTCACTTAATAAAATGCAAGTTTCTTCAGAGCAGTTCTGGCTTCTTCTAGGTCAAGCTGGGTCTCCCCAAATTCATATCTTTTTTTAAAATATTTATTTATTTATTTATTTATTATGTATACAATATTCTGTCTGTGTGTATGCCTGCAGACCAGAAGAGGGCACCAGACCCCATTACAGATGGTTGTGAGCCACCATGTGGTTGCTGGGAATTGAACTCAGGATCTTTGGAAGAGCAGGCAATGCTCTTAACCTCTGAGCCATCTCTCCAGCCCCCTCAAATTCATATCTTGAAGGAAATCCTAACACCCAGTGCCTGAGAATGTTAGAAACTAGGACCTTTTAAGTAATTAAATTAAAATGAGGTCATTAGAGTGTGCCCTAGTTCAAACCAAATGGTGTCCTTACAAAGTGGACAGCTTGGACACAGACACGCATAGACAGAAGATGAGGAGAAGACACAAAGGAAGAGGCTGGCTGTGTGTCAGAGTCACCCAACTGGAGGCCAAGAGACACCAGGCAAAAACCAGGAGTTAAGACGCAAGAAGACCTGTCCTATAGAGTCACAGAGAGTACATATCTGCTAACACCTAGAATAGAATTTTAAGGCTGAAGAATCAGGAGGGAAGCAGTTTTCATTGCTTAAGCCAAACCCTAACCCCTAACCCTTAACCCTTAACCTTAACCCTACCCCTAACCTCTTTCATTGCTTAAGCCAACACTAACCCTAACCTAAATCCTAACCCTAATCCTTAACCGTAACCCTTAAACCTAACCCTGACCCTAACCCTTAACTCTAGCCTTAACCCTAACCCTTAACCTTAACCCTAACTCTTAACCCTAGCCCTTAACCCTAACCCTTAGGCTTCTGCCCTCATGACTCCTTTCCACCCAAGGAAACTTTAAATAAGTTTCTATTACCAGTCGGATGGTGGTGGCACACGTCTTTAATCTCAGCACTAGGGAGGCAGAGGCAGGCAGATATCTGTGAGTTCAAGGCTATCCTGTTCTACAGATGAGTCCCAGGACAACCAGGGCTGTTACACAGAGAAACCTTGTCTTGAAAAAAAAAGCCAAAAAAAGGTTTTAGTTAGCATATACTGATCATGTACAATATTGGATTTCATTTTGACATTTCCATGTATGTACATAATGTGTTTTGATCATATTTGGCCCTCCACCCTCTCTTGTTCTCTTCCATTGATTCCCCAGGTATATTCTTCTACCTCTCTCTCTCTCTCTCTCTCTCTCTCTCTCTCTCTCTCTCTCTCCCCCATTGAGTTTGATTGGGTTTACTTACAGTAGCATGGATGAGGGGTTATTTTCAGGAATATGGGCACCTTACCAGTGGCTACCTTACTAAAGAGAATGTCTGTCTCTCTCCCAGTAACCTTTAGTTGCCTATAGATCTTCAGGGAAGGGTGGGGCCTTGTGAGTCCCTTCCTTTTTAATGACAGACTATTGATAGGCCCAATCTTTTTAAAGAAATTAGATCCATCTGTCTGTCTGTCTACCATCTATCTACTATCTATCTATCTACCTATCTATCACCTATCTATCATCCGTTGATCTATCCATCAATCGATCCATCTATCTACCTACTTACCTATCATCTATCTATCTATCTATCTATCTATCTATCTATCTATCTATCTATCATTTCTACCATGTGAGTCCCAAGGATCAAAACGCAGGTTGCCAGGATTGCTAACAAGTATCTAAGCACACTCAGCCATCTTGCTGACCCAACAGGCCCCATCTTATGCAAACTGTAATAACAATGTTGACAGTTCAAGCATGCAAAGGCCATACTAGACCTGGAAGACAGTGGTCGACGACACTCAACACAATCCTCGAATTCTTACCAAATTCTTACATTTCTCCCAAGTCCTCTTCTGCATGGTGCTCCTTGAGCCTTGGAGGGGGTGATGTGAAGGCCCCATTGGGGTTGAGCATTCAGCAGGCACCTGGAAAGTTTGTATATGACTCTGGGCATGTAAAATAGGTATGTAAACCAAACATTTATGGATATAGATCATAAAGACATTTATTTTGAATCTATCTATCTAATATGCATGAATGTTTTGCCTACATATATGTCTATGAACCCTCTGCATGCCTGGTGCATGTGGAGACCAAGGAAGGCATCAGATTCCCTGGACTTGGAGTTGTGGGCCACTCTGTAGGTGCTGGGAACCAACCCGGGGTCCTCCTCAAGAGCAGCAGATGTTCTTAACTGCGGAGCCAGCCAACTCTTCAGTCCTCAAGACACTTGTTGGAAAATAATTCTTTGGTATACATATAATTTTACCATTTATTAAAGACAAAAGCAGATCTGTGCACTAATGATATGGTTGAGATTATTTATGTTCATGTGCAGAAGCCTTGGCTGGCTATTCGACACCACAGGGTGCAGCATGTCTTCAGTGTGTTCCAGAGCTATTGATGCTTTAATTTTGTAGCTATCAATGCTGAGAGCCGTGATTTGCATACGTATACAGCACAAAATGACAACAGCATGTTTGGGGTCATTTCAGAAACGGTTGAAAATGCCACCCTAACCCCAAACCAAAATCCATTGAACATTTCTTTTTTTATGGAATTTAAGTCAGCAACTCAGACAGAAACTTAAAAATCAAATCAAGTTCTCTGTCATAGTCTGCTCCACAGACATACGAACTTGGTGCTTTTGTGCTGAGGCACACAGCAGGAAATACTGAAAACCCTAGACCTCCGCAATTAGACTGTTCTCTTCGTACATGGGTGGAAACTTTTGCACGCGCAGTGGAAATGCCACTGCTCACAGTGGCATGGTGGCGCAGAGTCTGAGCTGAGGGGGACGCAGGCAGCGTCCTTGGGCTTCGGGTGGTGTAAGTGTTGCGTGATAGAATCAAGGTTACAGTGGAGTTCGAATGCGGGCAAGCACTGTCGGAAACGCCCCAGGCTCGTTGTGTTTGAATCAGAATTCACTTTTTTTGGCTACTGGCTGTTCAGAAAATCTTTGCTGTTGCCAAGTTTGTTTTTTTGTTTTTCTATAGTCAGTTATGGTACTTCGTGGAGGATCAGGGTGCACGGTTTAAGAAATTGGGGTTTGAGCTTCCAAGTTTCTTGCATTTTTTTTTTTGTGGCTTCCCAAGAAGGCTGATACAAGGGCACAGCCAATTGCTAAATCCAAACTTCACACTAATGAGCTGGATGCTTTGTGACAGTCAAGTTAGTTTTGTGTGAAAATAAGACGCTCTACCAAGAGGGTGGGTAGAGCCCAGAAGGGAGGAGATGCTAGGATGTGGTGTCTTTGACCTGCCAAGGCTTCCTCCTGCCCCGAGTCAGCTAGAAATCTCATAGAGTACATTGCTTAAAGCCGCCACTCGTAGGAAAATGACCCCAGCACAAAGTGGCTTTTGCTAATATTAACTTGGGTTCTGTTTCAGATCAATGAAAGCCAAAAAAAAAAAAAAAAAACCCACCAAAAAAACCCAAACAGGAGATTCCATAAATTCCGCTGAGACTGTCTTCACTGTCACAGGATGCCACGACAAAGCTTCTGGTGGCTGGTGTCATGGCCGTCACCCAGCACAGACATAAGGAAGGCTTTAGAGAGCGTCTGGCTGACCAAGGAGACTTGGTCATGCAGAGTCACCTGGGGGGTTCTGTGGCTGTAATGACTGTGCCTCTTTAAACAGGTGTAAGGACAACTTCAAAATAAACCAAGATTTGGGCATGAGGGCTGCTGCTCCCTGTCCGAGGATCCAGATTAGTGTTGTCTGACAAGTTTTTGTGAAGATCCTGCGTAGCCCGGTTAGCCGGCCTGGGTCTGCAGAGATAATGTCTTTTCACATAGAAAAGATGCTATTGATTTCCTGTTAGGATTATCCTGACAATGTGCAGTGTGGATCTGTGACGCAGAGACAATCTTCCATCACTGGCTTTATGGGAAGAGAATGGTTATTGTATCCTTCCTCATAAAATATAATCTCTTTTCCTCTCCAGGATCCTCCCGCCCCCCGGGACTCTCCACTTGTAATCCGTGAGAGTGAATTGATTTTTTTATTATTATTTTTGCATGTGCCAGGCTTTTTATATTTGGCTCCGCTCCTTTTCCTCATTGTTCTCTGAAGTCTGGCTTTTCGAGGTTGTTATTGGAGCTGTTCTAAAAATAAATAAATAAATAAATAAATGGCCCCCCCCAACCTCCCCCTCTGTCCCACTGAGACTCATGCAGCTACTCACATGATGGGGGATGTCCAGTTCCCTGACTTGCGTGATTCAGTTGGGGTGACCCTGCTTTGTCCCTTTGTGAGGTTCCCCAGTGTATTCCAACAGGACTGCAGTGTAGGAGCCTGCAGAGAGCGCTGCTACGGGTTGAGGTTCTCGTGCCACGTCAAGGCAATTCCCAGGACCGCTTTAGAGACAGCCGAGTCAAGGTTATCTTGTCTACACGTGAAAACCTGCCTCAAATAGAACAATCCAGCAAGGGCTGGGGGAGATGGCTTGGTTGATAATATGCCCGCCTCCTAACCACGAGAACCTGAGTGCAATGCCCAGAACTCACATAAGAAACTGCACCTGAATTCTCGGTGCTGGGGAGCCAGAGACAGGTGGAGCCTGGGGCTCCCTGAGCAGCCAGTCCAACCTCGCAGGGAGGTCCAGGCCAGTGTCAAAGAAGATGGTATATTTGAGCATGACACCAGGAGTCCTCTGGCCTCCACACAAACACTCGTGTGTACCCTCACAAATACATATACACACATTTTTAAAAAAGAGGGATGTGGTGGAGGCTGGAGAGATGGTTCAGAGGATAAGAGCACTGGCTGCTCTTCCAGAGGTCCTGGGTTCAATTCCCAGCAACCACATGGTGGCTTACAACCGTCTACAGAACACTGAATACATAATAAATGTATTTTTTTTTTTTAGAGAGGAGGTGGTGAGAGCTGGGAGGTGACTCAGCAGTTAAGAGCACTTGCTGCTATTCCAAGGGACCCAGATTCAGTTTTTATCACCTACGTTGGTGGCTCATAACCACCTGTAATTCCCATAGACACATGGCATGCAGACATAGATAGTAATAAAAAAGAAAAAATCCATCAAAACCAAAAGAAACAACAAAAATACAAGGTAGAGTCCTGCATTAAAAGGTAAATATGTATATATGTACATACATATTTAAATTTATTTATTAAAACGTTAACTTTATTTATAGTGTGTGTGTATGTACGTGGGCATGTGTGCACATGTGGAGATAAGAGACCAATACCTGGGAGCCAGTTCTTTCCGTCTACCGTGTGGGTCCTGGGAATCAGATTCAGGTCATCAGGCTTGGTGGGAAAGGCCTTTAGCCACAAGCCCCGACCGGACCCAGAGCCTGCATTTTTAGTATTATGCGCAGGGCTGCAGCTTCATAGCCGATCAGACTGCAGCAAGGCAGTCTTGTCCAGAGTGCCTCGAGAGACGCTTGCACCAGCATCCCTGGGGGTTTTCTGCCTTCCGTTATTGGGACCACACCTCATTTCTCCTCTCATAGTCTCCTTACCCCCGTGTAGCCTGTAATACCCTCTGTCCTCTCCTCCACAGACTCCACGGCCCTCGCCAGCTGCAGCACCCTGACCGCCATGTGGTCACAGTGCCTCAGAAGTGTGCAGCTCGTCCCCGGCACTGTGTTATGGCATTGCCGCGAGTTCTGGTCTCCAGTCTTTCCACAAGGTGCCTGGTGCCAGACAAGTGGATTTCCTACAACTAATAAATCAAAGGCTGTGGGCTCAGCTGTGGCAGGGGGCTAACCCAGTAAGTGCAGAGGCTTGAGTTTGATCCTCAGCACTGAAAAAAAAAATTAGAATCATGAAAACAAAAAACCATGCAAATAAACAAAAAACCCCAACCAACCAAATACAAAACTATAAAACAAAATCCAAGAAAACTGCTGGGATTACCAGAGGATTTTCTTTAAAGAGCTATGGAAAGGTGAGCTTTATATATTATGCAACAATGTATTTAACATGGAACATAACACATGTGATGATACAGTGATATATGGTATGTGTTACAATGTAGATGATAATTTATATACCTACATATTGAGCAGCATTTATTATATACAATGATGTATAATAGCATTACTATATAAATATAAACATTAACTCGTATGTTGTTGGGGCTAGAGAGACAGCTCAGCAGTTAAGAGCATGTGCTACTCTTGCAGAGGACCTGAGTTTGCTTCTCACCACCCACACGGCAGCTCACAGCCACACGTAATTCCAGCTCCAGCGATCCAACATGCTTCCCCGGCGTCTGTGAGCACCTGCAGTCATGTGTGCACATGTGTATGCTCCAGCGCACACACACACACATACATGCGCCTGCGCACAATTAAAAAATAAATCTGTATAAAACCTCATATGTGCTGGGTGGTGGCAGCACATGCCTTTAATTCCAGCACTCGGGAGGCAGAGGTAGGCAGGTTGAACAGACAGGGCTGTTACACAGAGAAACCCTGTCTTGAAAAAAAACAAAAGCAAACAAACCAAAACCAAAACCATGTATGTTGAAGTCCATGCCTAGCCCCCATACATCAAAACGTGATGGATAGCTGAAGGTGAGGTTGTTAGGGTGGATCCTCGCAGAACAGGACTGGATACTTGTGAGAAGGGGTTTCTAGGACCTAGGCAAGCACATACCTGACACACTCAACTTCTGATGGGTTCGTAATTCTTAATGTCAGATGTCAACTGAACGCAATTCAGATCACCTGGGAAGAGGGCCTCAACAAGGGCCTGTCTGGACTGCGTTGGACTGTGGGCGTGCCTCTGCAGGATTTTTTGGGGTTAACCTGCTATGGGAAGGTCTGCTCTGAATGTGGGCGCGGTCCTGGTCTAGGTGGAAAGGAGAGAGCGACGTCACCCATTACTCTTTACTGTGTCTGTGATGTGAACAGGTGCTTCAAATTCCTCTCTCGGACTGTCCCCTCCTCCAGGCCTTACCCCCTCCCCTACGCCGGGCTGTAGCCGGGAACTATGGGCTAAATGAGCCTTTCTCCCTGAAGTTGCTTTGGTCTTGTCATAGCATCAGGAAAAGCAACTCCGACAGGTTACGATTCATGAAACCCATCCTAAGAAGTACGATAAATTGATACATTTATTTTACCCAAGCTACTAAACATCCTTGCTTAGGAACACAGCATGTGAGGGCTCTGTGTTGTTTGTCTTTGTGGTGCTGGGGTGAAACCTTCTGCTTGGTGCCAGAGTTAAGTGGAAGGCTCACCTGAGACCCTTCAAGATGGCTCCGCAGGTTAGGGGACCCTCTGCCAAGCTTAAATCTCCTAGCAAACTCCTAACCTGGGAACAAGATTCAAAAATTTGATGTAGGAATTCCCCCTTCTTCCTCTGTTTACTTTTTGAGACAATGTGTCGTATAGCTCAGGCTGGCCCAGAATCTTCAATAAGCCTACAGATGACCTTGAGGCCCTTATTCTTTTCCCTCTGAACTCACAGTGGTTGCAGGTTTCTGCCATGGGGCCTTGAAGTAGTTTTCGTCTTTCTTTTTTGAGATTTATTTTTTATTCCGTGTGTACGAGTGTTTTATCCGCGTGTATATCTGTGCGCACATATATCCCAAGTGCTGGAATTACCTTCATGTGAGCTCTGTTGCTCTTTTAGACAGGTTCAATTTCATGTAGCCCAGGGTGGTCTTGAACTAACAGAGATCTGTCTGCCTCTGTCTCCTGAGTGCTGGGATAAAGGTGTGTGCCATCGCTGCCTGACCTCTATGGTTAGCTCTGCACTCTGATCTTCAGGCAAGCTTAATTTGTTACAGCACGAACAAAATATCACCACATGTCTTAGCTTGGTGTTCAGTACTCCCCCACCCTGTGTCCTCTCCCCACCCCACATCCCCATCCCATTATCTTCCTCTCAAGTCACAATCTCTGTCAGTCCAGGGATCAACTCCAGGTTCCTCACTCAGACTTCCCCAGGCTGTCCCACTTCTACCCTGCTGTGCCGTCTTCTTGGATGACTTTTACTTTGTCCCCTTCCCAGTCCTCCCTAGTTAAAGCAAACCAAATCTAGAAGTCCTCCCAGAAGCTTCCGTGCTTGTCCACACATCACAAGACGAGAGCTTTCCTGTGGGTTCTGTGGTAGTTTTCAAACTGAGTTCTTCAGGGCAGGGCCACTGGTATAATGGGTGGGGGGGTAGGGGTAAGGGCTCAGCAGCTCCTGCCCACTCAGCCTACAAAACTGCTTGGCCTCTTTCTGGGTGGTACCTTTGTTTTTCCTCTCCCCTCCTCACTCCTCCCCACCTCTTTCTCTCTTCTCCTCTCTTTCTTTCTGTAGGGTCTGATGTAGCCTAGGGAGGCCTCTAACTTGCTCTGTAGCCAGGGATGACCATGAACGTTTGAGCCTCCAGCATTCTGGGTTTATAGGTATGGGTTACCCTGCCCAGTTTATGGTGGTACCAAGAAACAAATCGAAGACTTCCTGAGTGCTAGACAAGCATTCTTCCAATCAAGCATTCCTCCAATCCCTTGATTCTGCCCCCCTCCTCTTCTTCCCTCTGCTATAGGGTCTTTGCTAGGCAGTTCAGGTTGACCTAGAACTTGTGATCCTCCTGCCTCTACCTCCCAGTTTCTGGGATGACAAACTTGTGCCATCATGCCTCACTTGATTGCATATTGTTCTGAAACGGAGGCCCTGAGTCCGGAGAACCACGCCAAAGCTCTAGCCTGGCTCTGGCGATGACAGAGTGTCCAAAAACAGGCCACAGGAAGCTAATGGTCCTTGCTCAGGAAACACTTAGACAAACAAAGCCCATCACGCTCTTATCTAGGTTTCCTAGAATTGTACTCATTGCTAAGGGTAAACTCAATTATCAAAGTCACTGACTCAGAAGATGGGACTCAGAGTAGCGGTGTCCGCCGCCGTCCACGCCGCCTGCCAGGCAGTGGCTGCACCGCGCACGCAGCCCGTGTTCCCTGCCTTATTCATCTGTTTCTGAGTATAGAAGGATGACAGCTTGGATACTTTACAGCAGATGTGGACACTTGCCAGGGCACATCTGGCCAGAGGCTGCTTGCTCCGTGACCTCATGAAGAAATCAATTCCCGTTCCCTTTGGCTGACCTTGGGGCCATCTTTGCAGACTTGCCTTTTCTCTATGTAATTAGATTTTAGTCTGTGATTTATACAGTTCTATTTCTTCCAGAAGTTATCACCAAGGTCCCAACGAGGCAAGGAACGGGAGGTCTGTCATTATGTCTACCCCTGGGATGGCAAAGGAAGTGGGGACAGCTGCTATTCATGACCCTTCCAGCCACATTAGAAAACTTCAAGTGGAGAAATGTCAATAGGTCAGGATTGGCTGGGGTCATGTGGGTGATCATTGTCTCTACAAAGTCTCTGGTAATTAAGATAGAGCCTTTCCTAAAGGTGTGCGTGTGTGCGTGCATGTGTGTGCGTGCGTGTGTGTGAATATGCCAGAGGTTGTAGTGCTATTTTGTGTTTTAACAAATAAAGCTTGCCTGAAGATCAGAGTGTGGAGCTAGCCACTAGTTAGCCATTGAGGCCAGGCAGTGGTGGCACACACCTTTAACCCCAGTACTCGGGAGACAGAGGCAGATAGACCTCTGCGAGTTCAAGGCCACCCTGAGCTACACTAGATTAACTCTGAATAAAAGAGAAACAGCTCACACAAAGGTGATCTCGGTACTTACATACCTTTAATCCCAGCACTAGAGAGGTGGAGACAGGAGCAGTGTGGTTGGGCAGAGAGAGGAATATAAAGCGGGAAGAGACAGGAGCTCAGGGCAGTCTGAGATACAGTCTGAGGATTCAGAGACAGGATCGCCCCTTCAGTCTGAGTAGAGGTAAAAGGTCTCTCTAGTGGCCGACTGCTCTGCTTCTCTGATCTTCAGGCAAGCTTTATTAGATTACAAGCAAGATATCTTTACGAGAGTCACCTTAAGGTTCGTTCCTCAGGGGCTGCCTATCTTGTGTGTTGAGACAGTCTTTCACTTGACCTGGGCTCTCACTCAGCAATTCAGCGAGGCTGACTGACCAATGAGCGCCAGGTATCTGTCTGTGGTCTCCACTTCCCTAGGCATTGCAAAAGTGAACCTCCATGCCCGACTTCTTCACAAGGGCCTTTCTCAAAGGTGTGTGTTTCTCAAAGGTTTCAAACTCAGGTAAGCACTTTACTGACTGACCCATTTCCCCAGCCTTTGCCCAAAGTTTGGAGCAAATTTCCTTGGATTTGTGCAATCTTGGTGGAGGGGCCACTGATGGCCACCCCCGGGGGAGCGAACCATGAAGGTGGGACTCAGCTTTCCCCAGGATATAAATATACCAGTGTTTGCTCATTCCCGTGTTCATTCCTGTGCCCCTGCCCGCCCCTCAGGCTGCCAATACACACAGCCTTTGGCCTTGAGGTTCCGGCTGTTTTCAGGGACGGTGAATTCCCTGGAGTCCCGCGTGGGACTGAAGCGTGCACCCCTCCCGGGGCTCCACAGCTAGATTCCTAAATCAGGGTCATCTGGTCTGATTATCTGTCCCACCGAGGATCTGTCATGGATGTCCTGTTTCTGATCGGTTTCCATGGATATCACTCTTGTTATCCCCGTTTTCTGTAAGCAGAAGCTGTGCTTTCGTGGGCTTGAGAACTAATCTGTGCAAAGCTCTCAGGATAAACCTTGTTTGTTTGTTTTAAATTCTTTTTTAATGGCAGTAGAAGGATTATAGATCCAGGGGAGGCAGTAGGGGAGGGGAGCAGAAATACATTTACCATATGTTTGCTTATTATCGGACATTTGCATCTCATTTTCACTCACAGCGTAAATTTGGACCTCAGTTTAAGTTTGGAGATGCTTGGTTGTGAGGTGGCTGTGGCTGGGGACCCTCTCAATCGCCCTGAGCAGTGAAGGACTTGCCGCCATGGCTGTACTACTGTGGTAACCCCGAAGCCTCACAGTGGCTCAGGGCACACAAAGAGCTCTCCGTACAAGCTGGATGATAGAGTGGCTCTTTTCTTTCTTCTCTTACTCAGCTGAAAAGAGCAATTAAGTTTAAGATGCCTTGTTTAACACAAGGCTCTTCTGGTTGTAAAAAGAAGAAGAAAACACTCAAGAATCTGGGAGGGGGGCACAAACAGCCCGAGGAAAGCTGGACGCTAAGAATTGGAGCAGAGCTGCTTGTGGTGGCGCACACCTTTAACCCCCCGCACTCAGGAGGCAGAGGCAGGCGGATCTTGGTGAGTTTGAAGCTAACCTCAACTACACAGTGAGTTTCGGTACAGCTAGACCTATAAAGAGAAACTCTGTCTCTAAATAAATAGATAGATAAATAATAAATAGGAAAAAACCCTCCACAAAACCCAAACCCATCCCCCTCCAAAAAAATTCAAGCCCAAGCAAACAAACAAAAGGTAAAACAACAACAACAACAACAACAACAACAACAATGAGATAATTAAAAGCAGCAAAGGTGGTTGTGCTGACTGCTGGACCCAGAACCCTCTGGAGCTTGCAGTGCCTGCCCCCCTTGTTTCTGGCTGTCTCTGCTTGCTCCTCACTTGTCATTCAACATCTTTTCTCAACATTGGTTTTTGAGCATCTTGGTCAGGTCCTGTGATGCTCAGTCCCAAGGTAGCACAAGATGACAAGGAAGTCGGGCAGAGTCTAATTTTTTGGAGAGTCGTACACTATGGAAGCATGGTCCTGGACAAGACCGATTAGATGTCATAATTTGTAAGAGAAACAGGGGTGTGTTTGCAGCTCAGGACTAAGGTGACTTCTTCTTGGCTGGACTGTTCAAGTTTACCTTAGGTTAGAGGTTGGCAGAACTCGGGTTAAAGAACATGGACAGGGGAGGAGTCAAGGTGCTTGGGATGATGAATCAGTCAGCAGAGTGCTTGCCGCACAAGCATGAAGACCTGACTTCTGGTCCCTGGAGTTCGTGTAAAAAGCTGGATATAGCTGGGCATGGTGGCACACGCCTTTAATCCCAGCACTTGGGGAGGCAGAGGAAGGTGGATCTCTGTGAGTTCAAGGCCAGCCTGGTTCACAGAGGAAACCCTCTCTCGGCCCCCCTCCCCCCAAAAAAGTTGGGTATATTGGCATGCTCTTGTAAGCCCAGTGCTAGTGTTCCAGGTGGATCCCTGGAACTCACTGGCCACCCATCCCAGTTAAGTTGGTTCAGAGAGATCCCCATCTCTGAAAAAAATATAGAGGGTGATTGAAGACACCACACTCTGGCCTCCATACACACACATATGTATGCAATGCACACACACACACACACGCACACATGTGCATACACATGCACACATAAGCACACACACATGCATATACGCATGCATGCACATGCACTCACACATGCATGCATACACACATATAAACATGAACATATATATAACATACATGTGGGTGTATGAACACAGTCCACATATGCACAGACTCAAGTGCTTACCAAAGTCAGGATACCCACACAAAGTCTGATAGAAGACTTCAATGACTTTACCTGCTTAATAGTTTGTTGGGAATTTACACAGACAAAAACCAGCTTGGAGCCAGGCTATGGTGGTGCACAACTTTAATGCCAGGACTCCAGAGGCAGAGGCAGGTGTATCTCTGTGAGTTTGAGGCCATTCTACAGCGTGAGTTCTAGGACATCCAGAGCTACACAGAGAAATCTTGTCTTGAAAGAAAAACAAGGGGAAAACCAAACGAAAACTAAACAATTAAGTTTACCCAGGGACAGTCAAGGTGGTTATGACTCAAGATGGCTTTGAGTATGCCAAGCTGTGTCCATACAACGCTGCAGGGTCTATGGGGCCACATTTCTTTTTCTTCCTCATTACTTGAATTGCACAAAGCCCTCTGTGTCCTCTCTGGAGTCTTTCTTCTTTGTGATGTTTAAATGTCAACTGCCAACATTTACTGTCCATTTTCTCAGCCCCACAGGGCAACACACAGCTCATGGTTAGGCTATCTCTGGGTTAGGGTCCTGTGGGTCAATCCAGTATAACTAATAGCCAATGTTATATGTCACAAATGGATCACTGGAAGCTCCTGTCAGGCAGGGCATATAAAAACCTTTCCTGGAGAGATACAACACACACATGTACTCATCCCAGATAGGGAGCTCACAACAGACCAGAGTACAGATACCACTAAAGTCCGACTTGGTAAACCAATGAGTTTTATTGGGGTTCCTTACAGGAGCAGAAATGACTTAAAGACAGCTACATCACTAGAACCTACTCCAGCAGAGGTGACAGCTCACAGAGGCTGGGAACCTGGAGCACACTGCACAGCCTGCAGGCAGCGCCACAGGTTAGAGAGTGTTTTTTTCCCCAATTGTTTTTTTTTCCAGTGACTCAGTTGGTTTAAACCTCTTCCAGGCAGATGACTTGGTCTCAGAGTCTTCTTGGCACTCAGCTTTCTTCTGTCTCAGGGGAGCTCTCAGCTTTTCTGGCTTACTCTGCCAGGGTGGGGCCTAGTGAATCTGTTCAGTTTCAGGGACTTCCTGAAATTTCTGAGTTGTTTACTTTTCTGCTCAAGGAGTTTATCTGCAGGATGGAAGGTTTTAATCTAGGAGGAAACTGCTATACAGCAGCATTGGGTCATTCTTGCGGCGCTCTGCATTCTTGTGACCCAATGTGGTTCTGAATCTTGACCACAGTTGGCTGTGTGCTGTGGGATAATGATCTTGTACACTGTGAAGATCTGTCACTTGAGCCGGGCAGCAGTGGTGCACGCCTTTAATCCCAGCACTTGGGAGGCAGAGGCAGGTAGATCTCTGTGAGTTTGAGACCAGCTTGGTTTACAAGAGCTAGTTCCAGGACAGGCTCCAAAACTATAGAGAAACCTTGCCTCGAAAAATCAAAACAAAAAACAAAAAACAAACAAAAAACCAGATGTAGAGGAAGCAAGGTGAGAATGCCTCACTGATAAAAGGTACCAAGCCATGTGGCTAAACATAGATAAGAATTATGGGTTAATTTAAGTTATAATAGGTAGCTAGTAATAAGCCTAAACAATAAGCCAAACAAATAATAATTAATATAAGCCTCTGTGTGTTTATTTGGGACTGAATGGCTGTGGGACGGGCAGGACAGAAACTTCCATCTACAAATGGCAAGAAATTCCACATAAAGCCTGAGAAATCTTTTAAAAAAAAGTATTCTAGACAGAACAGAACAGTCAAGGGCAGCTTCTTGGTAACCGACTTTTCTCTGGTAGGCTCTGTTTGCTGGGAGGTAAAGGCAGGTGAATCTCTGTGAGCTTGAGGCCAGCCTGGTCTACAGGGTGACTTCCAGGACAGCCAAAGATTCAAAGAGAAACCCTGTCTCAAAAAACTAAAAAATTATAAAATAAAAATTAAAAAATAGAGTTTAAAAAGCCATGTAAAGATGGAAAATACACAGAGAATCTGGACACTGTATGTTATTGTGTTATCTTTGAATTGTTTGACTGCTGAGGAAGGAACAACAGCTAAAAGATATTATAATACTGCTGATTATAAATACTGCTGGATTAATTCAACCTATGTATTTTGAAAATGCCTTGACTTCAAAATTTAAGTCAAAAGACATGTTACTCTGAAGAAGAGGTTTTACTTTTGCTTCCACAGGAAATGAGAGGCTGTGGATTCATTCTGGGTTAAGAAAAATAAGGTTTGATCAAGGAAGATCTCCTGAGAAATCTCTGATAGGAGTGGGTGGCCCAGATGATCCAAGTTTCAGAGCACCTCTGTTGCAGCTTCCTCTGAGTTCTACATTGCTGTGGAAACTCCTTCAGCCAATAACTTTTACGATACCAGCATACTTTGGGCATGGTCTCATGTATAAATACAAATGGAAAGCATGCACGAGCCTCTTAGCTGCTGGATTCTATTCCAGTTCCCAGCACATGCAGAGGACTGCAGATCGCTATTCTTTCTGTGAGTTTATCCCCAGATGAATAAACCTTTGTTATACTCCATTCCAGGATATTGTGGAACTCTTTTGTACACCAATACTACATCCAGAATAGCTTCAAGACTGCTGACTGAGATGATCCTGCTGACTCCAGTCAGGATTTGATCATAATCCTGAATTCTTTGGGTCCCCATAAGATTACCAGCATCCTCAATCAACAGAAAGTAGCCTATAAAATTATGTCCACATTCCCAAAAAATGAATTATGGATGTTTGTCTTTGTTTAGTATGCTGTTTACAGTTTTTATGAATAATGGTTGGGAAAAAAAGCTAAACAAAGGAGATTAGATTCAGGGTCCTGTTTTGAAAAGAAATAAAGAGGAACTGCTATGGGATAATGTTCTTGTACACTGTAAAGATTTGTCACTCATATTGGTTTAATAAAACACTGATTGGCCAGTAGCCAGGCAGGAAGTATAGGTGGGATAACCAGACTAAGAGAATTTTCAGAAGAGGAAAGGCAGAGACGCAGTCTTCAGCCAGACACAGAGGAAGCAGGATGAGAATATCTCATGAGTAAGGTACCAAGCCACACAGCATAGACAAGAATTATGGGTTAATGTAAGATGTAAGAGTTAGTTAATAATAAGCCTGAGCTAAGAGGTCAACTAGCTTATGATTAATAAAAAACCCCTGTGTGTTTCTTTGGGACTGAATGGCTGTGGGAGCAGGCAGGACAGAAACTTCTGTCAACAATCTGTGGTTGCAGAAACCAGTGAAGGTCAGTTCTATTCTTTCCTCCAGCAAGTTCCCAGTGAAGCCCACAGGGGTGCCTGCCCCACATCAGTATTTCCTCACAGCCCCTGCTGGAGAGGAAGTGCAGTTACTTTTAAGGGAGAGTCTTATTTACATCATTGATGTGGTCCAGTTTAAGAGGGATTTGTTCTGTCTCACAGTTGGAGGCAAAGCCCATTCTGGTGGGGCAGCATCCCTGCAGGAGCCTGTGGCAGCAGGTCACATTGCATCCCGTCAGTAAGCAGATGGAAGAATGCTTGGGCTCAGCAGGGTCTTCATGACTACCCAGGCTACCTACTTGTGAAGCTGACCTGTCCCCTGCAGGTTATCAGAATTTGAAACCCATGACCTACAGAGTACCTGCCCCCCCTCCATCACCTCCCCTCCAAACAGCTCCTCTGTTCCGCTTTCAGCAGATTACAGCAGCTCCGTGCAAGCTGGCTTAAACAAAAAGGTAGAGCTGTCGCTGTCAAAATTCCTAACAGTTTTAAACAAAAAGATCCTATTTTCATCTTATACCAGGCCCGCAGTGATATAGACAGTCCCGTTCATGTCCTGAACCATAGAGAACAGGAGCTATGCAAATTGTAAGGTGCCAGGAAAGCTCTCTCTCTCTGCCTCCCAGGCATGTGCCCCTACATCCAGCATTCACACAGGCACCTTCAGAGGTCAGATCCCCTGGAGCTGGAGTTTGTGAGCCACCCAACGCTGCGGCTGGGAACTGAACTCGGGTTCTCTGGAAAGGGCAGTAAGTACTCCTGCCCACTGGGTCATCTCTCCAGTCTGATTTAGTAATCTCAATAAACCTTTCATTCTCTTCAGGGACAAAGTCTTGTGTTGTGGGTTTTCTGCTAAGAAAGCTGCACTTCACACTGTCCAGGCTGTACTGTTTGATTCCAATAACCTTCCGCATGGGCACTGAGCTCGGAACCTCTGCGTTCCCAGAGGAGTGTCGGGGTGTCGAGAGAGGTAGGGAATTCAATATTGAAGAATTTTCGTTTCTGTTTCTAAGAAGTGGGAAGTATTTGGCCAAAGGTAAGGCTTAAGTGTTTAATTAACAGGTAAACAAGTTAAGCAAACTCTCTCTCTCTCTCTCTCTCTCTCTCTCTCAGACACACACACACACACACACACACACACACACACACACAGCCATAATTAACTCTACTGCTCTGTATTAGACTCTTTATGACTTTTATGGGACCTATTTTAGGCCCACAGGCCCAATTGCCCTACCTTTATGTATGTGTGTGTGTACATGCGTGCGTGTCCCCCCAGGTGTATGCTCACGTGTCACAGGTGGAGAAGCTGTCTGAGTCTGTCCTTTCACCCCGCGAAGGTGGATGCTAAGCGAGTGCCACTTAGGAGATAATTAATGTGTCCCATTTTAGTGCAAAAATATACCTTGTCCCGGGTCACATGACAAATATAGCCATAAAAAGTTTAAAATGCTATTATTTAAAATTTATTTTCTCATAAAAATGGTTCCTGAAATGTTCATAATTTGAATAACTTACTCTATAGTTATAATACATTATGTCCTGGCCCGGGTCCAGGATCCATAATCTGGAGCAGGGAAAGGTTTCAGTTTTAGGAACGAGTGCCTCACTTCTGATGGTCCCCCAGGTGCGGGTGGCTGAGCGCCCGCCTGGTCCTCTGAGTCATCCTCAGCCTGTTTGGGTCTGATTATTCTGCTTCACAGTCCACCTTCGCCTGTGAACAGTGTTACTTTGGGAAGCGAGTGTACAGGTTTAAAATGGACTTTAGGGGGCTGGAGAGATGGCTCAGCTGTTAAGAGCTCTGGCTGCTTGTCCAGAGAACCAGGGTTCGATTTCCGGCACCCACTCGTAACAGTTTACAACTGCAGTCCTAGGGAATCTAACATCCCTTTCTGGATGCTGAGGGCACCCGGCACGCATGTGGTGCATAGACATATATGCAGACAAAATACTCAAACACACAAAATAAAAAAGAGAGTGGGTTTTGGTCTGTGGTGGTGCATGCTTATAATCCTGGGTGGAGGTTGAAGGGTCAGTAGGTTGGAACCATCCATGGCTACACTGTGAGTTCGAGGCCAGCCTGGTATACGTGAGACCCTGTCTCAAAAAGCCAAAATAAACAGGCAATTTTAAAACTTAAATGGACTTTAGCTCTTAGTTTAAAGGTAATGGATGATGGTTGGAGTCTTGGACGCCTGTCCCCTTTGTGCCCCAGCCATGATTTGTTTGTCTATTTAACCCTGAAAGTTTTTTATTTCTTTTTGAGACAGTGTTTCATTATGCAGCTCTTAATGATCAGGAGCTGACTGCTTAGACCAAGCCGGCCTCTAACTCACAGAGAGGCACTGGCCCCGCCTCCTGATTGCTGGGATTGAAGGTGTGCACCACCGCCCCTTCCTCCATTAGTCTCACTCGGGAAGAAAATTAAGACTCAGAATGACTTGCCCCAGACACCCATTTAGGTCAGTCTGTACCTTTCTTGCAAGGACACACTTTCCCTAGATGGTGCTAGGCAGAGTCACCTTCTTCCACACTAACAGGCTTCAAAGCCTTAGGACATCTGCTCCAGTCCCAACATGCAAAGCGAGGATGGGTTTCGTGGGAGGCCCTGCAGTTCTCCAGCCGGGAGCTCACCATGCCTGGGTCATCGTTTCCACACCCCCAACTCTTGCTTGCTCTCTGCCTGCTCAGGTTTTGTCCCTTCTTCACTGTGTGGTTACACCGGCCAGCTGCCTTGGCACACACGGGCGCTTGTTAAATGGGTCGGGTCCAGGCCCTGTGCCACGCCTGCTGTATGAGCGCTTGTATCCTGACCAGATCTCCCATGATTCACGGGCACGCTAGAGAGGATCCTATCAAGGAGGATTAGCCCTCTGGACTGCACTCTCCCTGCTCCTCTTCCTCTTCTGCTGCCTGGCCTTTCTGCAGGTGTCCTGAGCGAGCTCCTGCAGCCTGGCAGGAGCGTTAGGGAAATGTCTGTGTGGCTCGCTCTTAGCTTTGAAGAGCTGGCAGCAGAACAGAACCTGGCTGGAGAGGACTGGGTTCTGAGGCTGGGTGTGGGGTGGTGTTTCTGGGATAGCAGGCTGGGGACCTGGCCAGTTCCGCTGGATGCTGTCGCTGTACTGGGTGGACACCCAATGTCTCTTGTATACCAGTAGCCCTGAGATAGCAGGCTGGGAACCCGACCAGTTCCGCCTGATGCTGCCGCTGTGTTGGGGGGACACCCTGCTGCCCTTGTTCACCAGCAGCCCTGAGAGACAGAGGGGAATGCAGGATATAACTTTGACCTTGGCGTTTGGTAGATCCCTCTTCCTCGGAGAGCTTCAACACGTTGGCCTGGTACACTCTGAGCACTGTGGAGTTTTGGCAGAGTGGCCAATAAGTATTTTTAGTTCCTTCCTCCTTAGTGTCTGCCAGAAAACCACAGTCAGGAGCAGGAGACATTTCCTCCCAGACCTCAGAAGAGTCTGGACTCACCCTCAGATGCCCACGGAGGCACCTTGGCCCCTGGTTTGCCCTCGGATGCCCACGGAGGCACCTTGGTCCCTGTCTCACCCTCAGATACCCAGAGAGGCGCCTTGGCCCTGGGCTTCAAGCTGTTCTGAAATCAGAGTCAGGCTAACACCTATAGCAAGGCAGAACATCATGTACTTTTTAATAGAACAGTCTGTGCTTTGCCCCTTAATTATTAATTCCTCTAAATCATGGTAAAATGTGTGTACCAGAAAGCTTGCCATTTCCGCCACTTCTCGGTGGCTCACTCAGTGACTCAGTGGCACCAAGTTTGTTTGGTTTGTTGGCACCCACCACCACTGGCTAACTTGGGGATTGGTCATCCTGTCAACCTATCCCATTCAGTGTTTCCAGCCTCAACCCCAGCAGCCATCATTCCACCTTCTTTTTCTATTTTCAATTATACCTAATCTGTTGAGAATTTCATGCACATACACAATGAAATATGAGACTATCACTGTGGTGGTTTGAATGTAATTGGTCTGCATAAGCCCATAGGGAGTGGCTCTATTAGGAGGTGTGGCCTTTTTGGAGGAAATGGGCCACTGTGAGGGTGGGCTTTGAGGTCTCATAGATGCTCATGCCACGCCCAGGGTCTCAGCTCACTGTCTGTTGCTTGTGGATTAAGATGTAGGACTCTCAGCTCCTCCTCCAGCACCACGTCTACCTGCATGCCGTCATGTTCTGCCACGGTGATAATGGACTAAACCTCTGAACTGTAAGATAACCCCAATCAAATGTTTCCCTTTATAAGAGTTGCCGTGGGGCTGGAGAGATGGCTCAGCGGTTAAGAGCATTGCCTGCTCTTCCAAAGGTCTTGAGTTCAATTCCCGGCAACCACATGGTGGCTCACAACCATCTGTAATGAGGTCTGGTGCCCTCTTCTGGCCTGCAGGCATACACACAGACAGAATATTGTATACATAATAAATAAATAAATATTTTAAAAAAAAGAGTTGCCGTAGTCATGGCGTCTCTTCGTAGCAATAGAAACCCTAAGACAATTGCCTCCTCGCAATTTCCTCCACAGTCCACCAACATATCCCCCTCCCAACTTCATGCCTTCCCTCCCTCCTTCTTTGACAATCCATGATGTCCTCCTAGAACTGCCCACATGTGTGTTAGTGTGGGAAACCTGGCAGTGGCCACCCCTCAGAGAAGAATGAGTCTCCCTCTTCAGCAGCTATGGACTGCCAGTAGTTCCACGGCAGTGGGTGGGGCCTGGAGATCACCCCTCCCATTTAAGGAATTTGGATTGACTTGATCTTGGAGGGCAAAAGGCACGTCAAGCCTGCCTGGAAGGCCGCTTTCCACAGCACTCCTTTGGCTCAAACGTTCTTCCTGCCTCCTCTTTGGAGATGTTTCCGAAGCCTTGGGGTGGTGGTGATGGTACAGCGGTGGTTTTACCAGACTTCTTCTTTTGGGTCACCAACCAGTTCCCAAACCATGACACAGAAACTATTGTTAGTTAAGAGTGCTCGGTCCCGCTTAGGCTCTTTTCTGATTAGCTATTAACTAATTCACCGGCTCTCTTTATTTACCTTTTGCCTAAGGGCTTCTCACCCTTTTCTTCTTCTGTGTAACTTACTTTCACTGCTTCTGATGTCTGCTGGCTGGAAGCTGCCTGGCTTTTGGCCCCAGGCATCTCTCTCCTTCTCCCATTCTTCTCTTGAGCCTAGGTTTCTCCTATTTATTCTCTCTGCCCACCAACCTCACCTATCCCTCTTCTGCCCAGCTATTGACTGCTCAGTTCTTTATTAGACTAATCAGGTGCCTTCTGCAGGCAAGGTGAAACAAATTCAACACATCTTTACACACTTAAACAAATGCAGCATAAACAAAAGTAACACACTGTTACACAGCTAAAGTCATATTCTGTGGCATAAAGAAATGTAACACATCTTTTCCTAGTTAAATAATCCAAAACAGGAGATGGCAAAACTGTTCTATTCACAGATAAACAGATAAGCACTTACAATCTTATTTTCAATTGTAAGCAGTTTCCTTCCTTCCTTCCTTTCCTCTTTTCCTTCCTTCCTTCCTTCCTTCCTTCCTTCCTTCCTTCCTTCCTTCCTTCCTTTTCTCCCTCCCTCCCTCCCTCCTCCCTCCCTCCCTCTCTCTCTCCCTTTTTCTTTCTTTCTTCCTTTTTGAGATGGACTGTCTTACTAATCTGGAACTCCCTAAGGCTGGCCTTAAATTTGTGGCAATCCTCCTGCTTCAGCCTCCTGGGTGCTGGGATTATAGGTCTGACCCACCCCACCTGGCTACTCTGCTGGGGGTTCACCCAGGGCCTCTCTCCTGCTTGTTTTCCTTTAGGCATCCAACTGATAAAGAAGATGTTCAATTAAAATACAACTACCACAAAATAAAATAATCTTTAAAGGGGGCTGGAGAGATGGCTTAGTGGTTAAGAGCATTGACTGTTCCTCTAGAGGACCTGGGTTCATTTCCCGGCACCCACATGGTGAGGATAACCACCTCTTCTCTGACTGGGTTTGTGGTCAGCTCCACAGGAGAAATATGAAAGTATGCCCATATTTATTTATTATAATTTTTACCTTACCTTGATCTTTTATTTTATTTATAATATCTTAAAAATTAAAATATAATTGCATTGTTTCCCTTCAGCCCAACTCCTTGTATGTCCCCCCTTTCAAATTCATACTCTCTTGTTTTTTAATTATTGTTGTCTCACACACATATATGCAAATACATTTATAAATTCAACCTGCTGAGTCAGTTTAATGTTGCTTGCATGTATATTTTTTAGGGATGACCATTTGGTATTAGATGACCATTTAATGAGCCCATCTCTGGGGAGGACTTATTCTCTCTCTCAGCGGTTTTTAATTATCAGATCTTTACAGGGTGGGGCCCTGTGGGATATCCCCCCTTTGTGTTGGCATGACAACCAGTGCTGTCATTGTTCCAGTCTTGTATAAGCGGGCATACTGTTGAGAGTTCATGGGTGTAACCTTCCTTGTCACATGTGGAAGGCACAACCTTGCAGTGGACTTTGGGTCCTCTCGGTCTTAGAACCTTTCTTCTCGCTCTTCTGAGATAGTCCTTGAATACAAGAGAGACTTCATGCCTGGCACTGTGAACCTGACCAAAGACCCGTGCTTCAGGTCATTGAAGAAGCCTCCTTCGGTTGTTGTCAAACTGCCTTCTAAGTATTTATGTGTCTACCTGTAGATTAGTGGAGCATCTACCTATACATTAGTGGAGTGTCTACCTGTACATTAGTGAAGCATCTACTTGTAGATTAGTGTAGCGTCTACCTGTAGATTAGTGTAGCGTCTACCTGTAGATTAGTGTAGCGTCTACCTGTAGATTAGTGTAGTGTCTACTCGTAGATTAGTGGAGAGTCTACCTGTACATTAGTGGAGAATCTACCTGTAGATTAGTGCAGCATCTACCTATAGATTAGTGTAATGTCTATCTAGAGATTAGTAGCTACCTGTAGATTTGTGTAGCTCCTGGCCTTATTCAGAGAAACATCATTGTACTGTGGCAGCAGTTAATGCAGAGACTCATAACTGGGCAAAGTGCTGAGAATAAGTGACCATCGTGTGCACAGTCCTAAGTGGGACAACTTTCTCAGCCTCACAGGACTCAGGAAACATGGCGGAAGAGGGGGCAGAAAGATGTAAGAACTGGAGGGTGGGACGCAGTGCTGGGAAATGCTGACTCTTGGACTTGCCTGTTAAATACACGAGCTTATTGCAACATGGCTACCTGCAGAAGACCTCTGTAAGCCAACAGGTCCACTGACACTTCAGCAGACAGCTCTGGTTGAACACACAGAGCTGAAAGGAGGTGGGAGATGTTTGTTTCCCAGCACCCGTGTCTGCCTTGTAATTCCAGATCCAGGGGATCTGACGCTCTCTTCTGGCCTCTGTGGACACCTACATTCATGTGCACAGAAAATGCACACACACACACACACACACACACACACACACACTTATAAAATATAACAAAAATAAAAACCTGATACATTGTATGCATATATGAAATGTCAAACAATAAACAAAGGATATAGTGAGAAAACACCAGCATGAATGAATGAATGAAGCAGCAAGCCAAACGAAGACAGTCATTCATACCTTCACTGTTGCACAGATGGGGGCGACCTAGAGAAAGCCATCTGGGCAGCTTGGCCCATCAGGAGAGCGAGGCAACCCACAGCCTTTGGGTGTCGATCTCCTGTAAACAGAGACAAGCCAGCCCCTGCTGTGAGGGGAGAGTTCCTGCTCCTTCAGCATCTTCCGTCTTGGTCCCTGCATAGATCTTAGTTTAATGGCAGTGCCTTCCAGACCACGAGGGACTGGCTCCCTCAGAAAACTCTCTCCAGCACGAGGCATAATAGCCTGAAGGATCTAGTTCAGTAGACACAGGGTTCTTCTGTAATGCACTTTCCAAACGAAGCGCACACTTTGGGATTAATTAAACTCTTTTCTAGCCGCCTGCCAGTGTAACCTTTCTTTTATGCTTCTTAGGGGGGTACACGAGTAAAAAGTCAAATCTATTATGTTCATGACTCGGAGGGAAAGATCTGGAACAAAATTACCTTACACACTGTTTTTTGCTTTCAAAAAAAAATTTTTTTTTTCGGAGTCTTGGATCAAATAGCTGTCTGGTCTATGTGTTAGCTGAGCCATGCATTCAGCCCGGGAGAGGAGTGGTTTGGGATTACAGCAATAGAAGCCAAGGAGAGGTATCAGGGATGCCAGCAAAAAAAACCCCAATTTATTGGCATAGTAGGGGGTAATACTAAAGAGTATGCGGAGTTGAGCGCTGCCTGTCGATGCCGTGGCTGTACTCTCATTCCGATCTTTCTTCTTCTGGGTGCATGACATTTAATTAATTTTACAGTTAACTCCGTACACCGTTCCATCTTGACAAAGTGTCACTTTGATCTCTCAGCTGGATGGGGTAAAAAAAAAAATGTGTATCAGTCATTATCCTTGCTCAAGCCTGAGTAGGGGCATCAGCCACAGCAGGAGATGCGAGGGACAGCAGCGGGTGGGCACAGCGACGAGATTTCAGCGCGCATGGGCAGGTTCCTGGAAGAGGCTCAGTCCTGACTGTGGTCTTCCCATGCAAGATGCCCCCCCGCAAAGCATTCGTCACAGCTTCCCTGTCTTGACCTCAATCACCAGGATCTTTGGCGGAAAAATACTTGCTTGCCTTTTTTTTTTTTTAAACTTTAGATCAAAGTGACACACACATAGGAACAAATAGAACTGAGACAAGAAGGGTTGGGACTTAGCTCAGTGGTGAGGGTGCTTCCTCAGCACACAGAATGCTCTGGGTTTGTTTCAAAGCACTGCAAATTTTATATACATACATAGATACATACATACATACATACATACATATATTTCCAAGCTTCTCTAGAGGAACAGAACTTATAGAATGAATCTCTCTCTCCATGTAGGTATGTATGTATGAATATATATACTTGGGATTTATTAGAATGGCTCATGGGTCATGGTCCAGCTAGCCCAACAATGGCTGTCTATCAATGAAAGGTCCAATAATCCAGTGGTTGTTTAGGCCATGAGTCTGAATGTCTCAGCTGGTCTTCAGTACACACTAGAATCCTGAAGAAGAAGAAGGCTCTAGTGCCAGTGAAGGAATGGATTTGCCAGTGAGAGTGAGGGCAAGCAGGCAGGGAGAGAGAGAGAGAGAGAGAGAGAGAGAGAGAGAGAGAGACAGACAGAGAGAGAGACAGAGAGACAGAGAGAGACAGAGACAGAGACAGAGAGAGAGACAGAGACAGAGACAGAGACAGAGACAGAGAGAGAGTCTTTCTTCCATGTCCTTTATATAGGTTGCCATCAGAAGGTGTGGTCCAGATTAGAGGTGGATCTTCACACCTCAAAACATTTGGATTAAAGGTATATTTCTCATATCAAAGATATGGGAGATTATATATATATTACATATGTATATAATATGTGTGTGTATGTGTGTGTGTGTGTGTGTGCGCGCGCGCGTGTGCGCACTGGAAGGAGCTGTTTTTAGCTAGGTGTGGTGGTGAAAGCCTATGAAATCTCATTTCTTGGGAGGCTGAGGCAGAAGGATGAAAATAACAATTTTTGTTGTTTGCTTTTCAAGACAGGGTTTCTCTGTGTAGCCCTGGCTGTCATAGAACTTGCTCTGTAGACCAGACTGGCCTCAGACTCACAGAGATCCACCCGTCTCTGCCTCTTAAGTGCTGGGATCAAAGTTGTGTGCCACCACCGCCCAGTGAAAAATTTCTAATTAATTAAAAAAATATGTACTTTGTGTGTATGGGTGTTTTGTTTGCATGTATGTCTGTGTACCACATTTATGCTTGGCCAGAAGAGGGCGTTAGATCCCCTGGAACTGGAGTTACAGAGAGCTGGGAGGTGGTTGCTGGGAATGGAACCCAGTCCTCTGGAAAAGCACTCAGTGCTCTTAACCACTGAGCTGTCTCTCCAGCACCAAGAAAAGAATTTTGAAAAATGCAGAGTGACCTCAGCTATTTTTTCCCTTTTATTGTGTTCCACCTCCTAGGTATTGGAATTAGAGGAATTTGCAACTATGCCTGTGGTGGTGGTGGGGTGGCTTGGAGTTGGCACAGAACCCACCCAGGCACCAAGTTCTCAGCACAAGGAGATTTATAATCTCAGAGGGCCAAGAGGTGGTGGGGTGGAGAGGTGGGTGACTGCCTCTAGGTTGGACAAAGGCAACAGCAGGTCTTTCTCTGCAGAAGTGGTGTGTGTGTGTGTGTGTGTGTGTGTGTGTGTGTGTGTGTTGAGATAGGGTTTCTCTGTGTAACCATCTTGGCTGCTACTTTGTAGACTAGGCTGGCCTCGAACTCACAGAGATCCACCTGCCTCTGCCTCCTGAGTGCAAGGATTAAAGGTGGGTACCACCACTGCCCGGCCCAGAAGTGGTTTTTAAGGAGGAAAATGAGACGTGTGTGCTGGGGCGAGTTGGTAAGTCCCGAGTAGACAGGTTAGCCAGCGTAGCCAAATAAAGAAATTGGTTACTAGACCTTGGTGTTTGGTCTCAGGAATGAGTCAGTGGCCGAATAAGAGAATGGACCTTGGGGGCTAGCTTGAGGAATGTAATCTAACAGTCTAACAAGAGAGAGGGGAGGGGAAAGGGTGAAACCTGTTGGCACCATGTTTGCCATATTCGGGCCTGTTAGAGAGAGCTTTGGCCTGCATCTTTTTTTCAATTGAAAACATCTTCTCTCATCCAATACATCCTGACCACAGCTCTCTCCCTCCACTCCTTTCCGTTCCCTTCACATTCCCTCTCCCTCAGATCCACCCCCCCCTCCAAGTTTCCCTTCAGGAAGGATCAGGCCTCCAAGAGACAACACACACACACACACACACACACACACACATGATACAATAAGACAAGGCAAAAGCCTTCACAGTGAGGCTGGACAGGAGGAAAAGAGTCCCAAGAGCATTTTTAACTGGCTCGTCAGTCTCAGTCTCTTGAAGCCACTCTGGGGATATGGAAGGGGATCTGCCATAGCTTTGATTTGTGTTCCCGTAACTAGTAATGATTTTGAGTACCTCTTAATGAACCTATATGCTATTTATAAATTTTCAGAAAATGTCTATAAAAGCCTTTTATATAGCCAGGCATGATGGCACATGCCTTTAATTCCAGCAATCAGAATACAGAGGCGGGTGGATCTTGGTGAGTTCTAGGACAGACAAATCCGGTCTACATAGTGAGCTCCAGCTGTGGCTACAAAGGGAGACTTGGTTTCAAAAACGTTTTTTATCACTGGGCAGTGGTGGCACACACCTTTAATCCCAGGACTCCAGAGGCAGAGGCAGGCAGATCTCTGTGAGTTCAAGATTGGTCAGATCTATAGAGCAAGTTCCAGAACAGTCAGGGCTACACGGAGAAATCCTGTCTCAAAAAAACAAACAAAAAGCCTTCTATTAGATACATATGTTTTATCCCTTTTTAAGCTTAGCCACTTGATTTTTTTGTTGCTTTTACTTTTTCTCTCCCTTCCTTCCTTCCTTCCTTCCTTCCTTCCTTCCTTCCTTCCTTCCTTCCTTCCTTCTTTTTTTTCTTATTTTTTTTTGACAAGGTTTCTGTCCTGGCTAGTTTTATGTCCACTAGACCCCAGCTAGAGTCATCTGATGGGAGGGAACCTCAATGGAGAAAACGCCTCCCTAAGATCCAGCTGTAGTGCCTTTTAGTTAGTGATTGATGGGGGAGGGCCCAGCCCATTGTGGGTGATGCCAGTCCTGGGCTGGTGGTCCTGGGTTCTATAAGAAAGCAGGCTGAGCAAGCCATGGGGAGCAAATTAGTAAGCAGCTCCCCTCTATGGCCTCTGCATCAGCCCCTGCCTCCAGGTTCCTGCCCTGCTTGAGTTCCTGTCCTGACTTCCTTTGATAGACAGTGATGAGGCAGTGTGAGCCAGATAAACCCTTTCTGCCCCACCGTGCATTTAGTAACCCAAAGACACCATCACAGTAACCCAAAGACACCATCCTTCCATCTCTTTCCTGATGGTTTCTTTGGGCACCAAAGCTTTGGATTTTGTTTATTCATGTATGTATGTATGTATGTATGTATGTATTTATTTTTGAGACAGGGTTTCTCTGTAGCTTTGGAGCCTATCCTGGAACTAACTCTGCAGACCAGGCTGGCCTTGAACTCACAGAGATCCACCTGCCTCTGCCTCCCCAGTGCTGGGATTAAAGGCACGCGTCACCACCGCCCAGCTTTGGATTTTGTGAAGCTGAATTTATCTGTTTTTGTTTGCAATTAATGCTTTCCCAGACTGATAAGTTGTGGTCCATTCGAAGTCAAAATGTTTGAGAAATTCATGTTTTCTTCTAAGCTCTTCCACTTAGGCCTCTGACAGGGTTTTTACCGAAGGTGTGGGCCCTTTTGGGGAGTTGTCATCTGCTGTAGAGGTCTGTCCTCCGAGCCAGACTGCTGCCTCAGGAGTGCAGCTGGACCAGCTTGCCCAAGATCATCACAGCTAGTCTCACTGACTGTTAACCATCCCTATTGGAAGGAGAGGGTGGGGCATCCTGGGACCCTTGTCTGAGCATCCAGGCACTGCTCCCAACCAGTCGCGTGCAATTCTGCCCTAATTGTGCATGGCCTCAGGGTTCCGGGAGAGGCTAGAGGATAAAGGTGGAGAAGGATGAAGGGAAGAGATTCCATCTACACAGGCAGAAGGGAGTCATCACCAAGCTGGGTGAAGACTTCACAGTGTGGCTGCTTTAAGGTCACCCGTGCTCCTGCCCGTGATTCCTCTCCTAGTGCTCCCTACGGAAACCTAATAAGCTTGCTGTTTCCCCAGAGCTCACTCTGAAGGAGTCGCACCTCAGTGTTGGGGAGGATTGAAGTGATTTATATGTCCCCAGGGGAAGGAATTTTAGCACGTATGCTAAATTCCCCAACCTAAGAATGTGAATTCTGCCTCTGCCTTTCCAGTGCTGGGATTAAAGGTGTGTGCTAGCTCACAGGTGCTGAGATTGTGTGTGTGTGTGTGTGTGTGTGTGTGTGTGTGTGTGTGTGTATGCCAGGTGTGTGTAGGTGTCCTCAAAGGCCAGCAAAGGACGTCCGATTCTCTGAAGCTAGACTTACAGGTAGTTGTGAGACCCAACTGACATGAGTGCTGGGAACCAAGCCCAGTCCTGCGTGGAAGAGCAGCAATTGCTCTTAACCGTGGAGCTATCTCTCCAGCCCTAGTAGCATTGTGTTGTGTTTAGCTTTTGTTATAACTGTACAGAGAATTTTCTGAATTTCATATTCCAGTTGTTCAGAGGCATAGAACTGCGCTTGTTTAGGTGGTGGTTTGCTTTGTGAGAGATTCTTGTTAAGTAGCACACACTTGCTTGGAAATCATTATGGCCGGCTTACTTCTGCGCCCTGAAGCCTGGGGCTGCACTGGCACGCCCGCTCCTCCATGGTCAGCAGGCAGTAATTGCTCTCACACTGGTTTTCCACCAAGAAGTCCGTTTATTATTCCTAGTGATTGTGTGAGCACGTGTGTGGTCCTTAGGACCTTTACACAGCTAGGCATGGCAGAACTTTCCCGAAATCCTAGCACTTAAAGCTTGATGGCTTGGGTTCTGTCCCTGGAACCCAGATTGTGGTGGATGGAAAAACAGTGGACTCTACAGGTTTGTCCTCTGACTAGCACACACGCAGCATGTGGTGTGCAACACACACACACACACACATACACACACACACACACACACACACACACACACGGAGTAAAACATTTCACAAACAAATGAGAACCCAAAAGGGCTGGCGGGTGTGGGGAGAGGGCTGGAGTGAATGGCTCCGTGGTTAAGATTGTACACTGCTCTTGCAAAGAACCTAAGTTTAGTTCCTAGCACCAATGCCAGGTAGCTCACAGTCTTCTGTAACTCCAGTTCCAGGGGTACAGTGGTGTATCATGTGTGTTTTAATAAAGTTTCCTGAAGATCAGAGGGCAAAACAGCCACACTAGTCAGCCATACAGGTTAGGAAGTACCACCACCTTTAATCCCAGGACTCGGGAGACAAAGACAGATGGATCTCTGTAAATTCAAGACCAACCTGGGCCACACAATTGAATCTGTCTAAAAGAGAAACAGAGCTCACACAAAGGTGATCCCAGCACTTGAGATCCCTTGCTTTTAATCCCAGCACTAGGGAGGTGGAGACAGGAACGATATGGCAGAAGGAGTATAAGGCAGAAGAAACAGGAACTCAGTGGAGTGTGAGGTGTGGAATCTTCAGGATTCGTGGAGACAGGATTGTGGCCACTTTCGTTTTGAGGTAGAAGTAAGAGCCAGTGATAGGGAGTTTTGCTTTTTTGATCTTCAGGTTGAACCCCAATATCTGTCTCTGGATTTTTAATCATGTGTGCTACACAGGAGATTCATTGGCCTCTTCTGGCCATCTTGGGTACCTGCACACAGACACAGGTAGGCACACAC